>NW_009224144.1:130149-136947 GCF_000690835.1 Fulmarus glacialis | reverse complement strand
TCCCATGATAGAAGACCAAGGATACAGCCAAAGAAATGGAAATACAGATGCTTAAGCTGTTTCACAGTCAGGTCTCTAGTTTGTTTTACAGATGAAATACTTTCAGCTAAACGTAATTCATCAACTCTGAGCGCTCGTGTGGTGAAATTTGTGTTCATACAGTTGTGGGGGTTTTTTATGCAGTAAATTTTTGGGCCTGTGGCCAAAATGTGTGTGTTCAAGAAGTGCAGAGTTGGCTTCTCCTCCCCTCTGCTTGTGAAGGTAGTTTTTAAACAATGAGTTATCAAGTTAAGAAGTAGAAACAATACACGTGATCAGTTGCCGTTAATGATGAATAAGCAGGGTGTTCGTTGTAATGAATACTGATTGTGTTCAGTTCATGGGTAACCTGTAAGCCAGAGTTTCTCCCTACGAATTATTTGATGGACAATGGCTAATAACTAATACATTCAGGAGAAATTGTTGTTGAATCAGGCACAGTTTGGAAGCAAAAAAGGGTTAAGTTCATTGACTGACTACACGCCCTAGAGTAGTTTTTTTTATCAACACCATTTAGTTTTTATTCATGCAGTGATACTGTTTTCTCCTGGCATCTCCTGTGGCAGAAGTTTTAATGAAACGAGTGACAGGCTTCATCTGTGTTCCTCAGCCTTCTATGCTGCTATGGGCTTTGAATTTAACATTTGTTTTATCACCTTCATAATTAAGTTCTTTTTCAGACTAACTTTTTTATGCTGAGATGATAACATGCAGAATTTGTAGGGTATCTGCGCTCATTTTGGTCACTAGGTAAGATTAGCGCCAGTGGTTTAGTGTTGCAAATGGTTGAATGAGTGAATATAACCTTAGGACATGGAGCCGTGGGGGTAGGAAGAAAAGAAGTCAAAGCCTTTGTGTGGTGAACAAAGCATCGCTGTATCTGAACAAGAAAGTGGAGAGATTTTTCCCTACGTTGTCACACAAAAATTAACAGGCTGGCAATATAAACACCAATAACAAATAATTCTTCAAAAAATAGTGTATAAACATCTGTGGTAGGGAGTCAATGTGTGAAAGGCAAGAAATATGCAAGGAGGAAAAAGTTTGGGGAATTTGGGCTGTTTATGTTGTTTGTGCAACTTCAAGCTATATGGTTGTAATAGCCAGCAAAATAAGTTTTAAGCACTATTCTAGCAATTTTCTCTGACCTTATCCAGTAAAATGTATTTCTCTATCTGATTGCTCCAGAATTACTGCTTTTAAGATTCAAGAAACAGAAGTGATTGCCAGGTCTTCACTGAAACCTTATAAAGAAAGTTTCTGGCGCATAGTTCATGAGCAATGCTATTGAAAGCAGATATGACAGAGCTGTGTAGTTCATGTAATTGACTAAAAATTTCAGTCACTTAGTTCTGATATTTATTCTTTATTTATAAAGTGGCACTGAGGAAAGGTTTTTAATACGTTCAGTCTAGTTTCCCAGCCTGATAAGAGAGTCTGTTGTGTAGCAACTGGATGAAACCTTCCCCATCCCAAACTCTTGTCCTTTAGCTGCCAGAGCCACATTTTGTGAGTATGGTGGAGTCCTTTGCTTTTTCCTCTATTGGTTAGTCACTCTCTTGGCATGAAATTAGCTGTGGAGTCCTGGAGGGTTAGCAGTCTTGCTGACTTGTTTTTATACATGCTTTCTAGGATTACCTCTGCTGAAAATAACCAGTAACCAAAAGCCACAATGTATGAGAGTTGAAAATACTTTCTTAAATCGTTCTTAAAGCTTAAACTCAGCTATAACTAATCAATTTGATTTCTAATAACTATTTTCAAAATCCACAAAAACCTTGTGGCAAAAGATCTTGGCAAAGGCAGGCTGAAGTTCATCTTCCCTGAACATCACCACTTCCCAGCTCCTGCTCCTGACATTTTGCTTCGTGTCAGTTTTGCTGTACAGAGGAGAACAGGGAAGAGCTTCCTCTTGAGATTTGTGGCAGAGGTTTTTGCTTAATTAACTGGCAGAGAGGCTGCCCGAGAGTGACAGACAGTGCCTCCTTCAGTCCCCAAGTGAGTGGTGTTAATTTCCTGCAAAATACAGGGGGATATATTCCCATCAGTATGTCCACACAACTCTTACTGGTGCTAATGAGAGCTGGGTGCTTGTATCAAAGAGGAAATTGCTATCTGTGTGTCAGGGTTGCATCCCGAATCAGTAAACGGTGGAATTGCATCGTCTCACTGGTTGTTTTTTGATGCATCGTGTCTTTCAGCAACTTCATTGTTTTTTCTCCTGTTGCTATAGCTATCCTAAGCCAAGTTTTCCTACAAAAACCATAGAATAATCTCGTATCAGTTTTGTCAGTATGCCACATAAAATGCTCTAAAGCTGCGACTTCTGGGAAGATAGCAGAGGGAATTTTGGCAGGTCAGACTGGCTCAAAAAGAGTGGTGAATTTGTTTCATGTGGACAGCTGTTTGTCTGAAAGCTTCCTTTAGTACAATATGAAAGTGATTCAGCCCCCTAATCCATCACTGGAAATCTCTGCTACCATCCAAGACACTTAAAGGAATCACATTTACAGTTCTAATTGATAGCCACTGTTTTGACAGGCAAACAGATTTCTCCTCCCAGTGGCTTCACGCAGTTGGCCTCCAGCAGACCTTACATTAGCACAATTCTACTGAAAAGAATATACAAGCTAATAATAAATCTGTAGGGAAGGATGTTAACCACAAACTACTATGTCTAATTAGTAATGTACAATAGCCAAGGCCAAGGAGGGAAGGTATTATTTATCAGAAGGACTGATTTTGACAGTTTAAAAATGCAAAACCATCTATTATTTATTATGCCAAGACACATCTTTCAAAATACAGTGTATAGAACTCCACTCTTATTTTGGCATTGTTTTGAATGTTGTTGCTTTGTAAAAATGTCAGCTATAGTAGAGGCATAGAGGTGGAATTTGTGATGCTTTAACCTTAGAAGTTCATTGTGGAACCTAAAACCAAGTCATCTTAGGTTTTCTCTTTGCCTTTACAACCTCCCTTTCCTATTCAAGAGCCATCTCACTCCCTCTTACAAGCCTCCCTTCGAAAGAGTCTCTTCACTGTGTACTATCTCTTAGTTCAGAGTTTCTCAAGCACTCTGAGCGGTGCAGAGCTCAAACACAGGCTAATGCATCCCGCTGAGAAAGAGCGGAGACCATTTTTGGTAGCTCAGCTACTGTAGAGATCTCTGTGTGTCTCTACTGCATATTGCTGTGCAGTGTCTCGGAGGCAAGGTGCTGGTTCCCAAGACACATTCCTTTCGTGCAGTCTCCAGCAGAAATCTCCAGGAAGAGGTATTTCTGTAGCAGTGCAGCAATGGAGCATATGAAGGGAGTGTGGAGCAAGGAGGAGGAGAGTGTGTGTGTTAGGAGAGAAGGAGGAAATGAATGAGGAGAGAACTTAAAGGAGATGGAGGAAATAGTCAAGGGGAAAAAGCATCATAGCAAACTGGTTGGAAAATGAGGCAGGTAGATATGCAGGGATAATGTAATCATAGCTCTGAGGTGATCAGTAGAGAAAGAATAGGACCTTTTAAACTGGGCAAGTCATTTTTACCCTTCAGTGCCTCAGTTTCTTCATTTGTAGAATGGATATGATGACATATGCTCAACATTAATTGATCGTTAGAGAGTCACTACATTCCCATAGAGAATGGAGCTTTCATGAAGGCTGGGGTGTTGTCTCATTCAAAACACATGGGAGTCCTCTGTATTTCTGCTGTTTTTCAAGGGTCATGTTTTTCCCAGAGATCTCATTGGAACCTGCAATGAGCGGTTTCACTTCATGAAAGTCGGATAAGCCCCAACAAATCCCCACTGTGGCATGTGAAGGGAGGAAGGCACGTGGTTTGGTTGAGAAGGTGAGTTCTGCAGTGGTGAGATGATTAGCAAGTCTGACACCTTGAAGTATCATGGCTCTGAGTGCAAATGTAGCAGGTTTTCAGTTTTGTTTTGCAAATGCCATGTATTTCATTTGCCTCATGAGTTTTTTTATCTGCAGTTCTGATAATGTCACAGTTGCATGTTGTTTTCCATAGCCAAGAGGGCTGAGCAAAAAGTTTTGTAGTGCGAGTGGAGATTCTCATATAGTGCCTCAGTAGCTGAAACACTAAGAAAAGCACCAAATACCATCAGAGTTATGAAATGAGAAAAATGAAAAGTCCTTCCCCTTATAAACATGCATAATACATACATATACTAAACATACATATATAGTTGATACTTTAGCGAATTTTGGGGTCGTGTGGCTAGTAGTAGGGGAAAGAGACACAAAACAAATGAGGAGAAAGCATAGAACAGAAAAGAAAAAAACTCAGCAGCCTGTTCCTGACAAGTTTGGCACCCAAAGAGCTATCTTTTATCTCCCTTCAGTTGGTCTTTTCCCTGTCCCACTTTCAAGTGGGTCTCAGTTACCTGCTGAGGCCTGAAGGTGCTGGTGGGACACCGAGGCATGCTGGCTCTCACTTGACTGCAGAATTTCCAAACCCACATCTGAGAAAACCACAAAGTCAGCAAGTAGTTCCGGAGCGGCAGCTGGCAACATCCGCGGATTGCACAGGGAGTCTCTGTCTTGCACTTTGTCTTACTGACTGAACCTTAGAGGAACCTTAGGTTCAGTCAGAAACTGCATTTATCTTTTTCCTGCATGATGGAGAATAACAAATTCCTGGAAAAACTAGTAGCTAGCTTAACTGCCTGCTTCTCTCTTTCTTTTCTTTTAGTGGAGAGATGAGAAAATGGGTGACTATGAAGTGGGGATTAAGAAAGCAGAGTCAAGGGCTTAATACTCTGGTCCTTTTCCTTTGCTTTGAGTATGGAGTTACCATGCCCGAGACATGGGTGTGATTATCATGTTCCCCTGGGATTGGCAGGTTGGCATTTGCAGACTCCATACGGAGTAGGCGTAGCTCTGTTTCTGTGCACTGTCTGGGACAGAATTAGTATTCACTTCAGAAGAAATTACTTGTCTGTAGGGTGGAACTAAGAAGGGAAAATGGTTGATGCTGTATGAAAGTAGGGGGGGGGGAAAGAATATATGGGAATAATTCCTTACTTGGATGGAGAGTAATTCCGCAGTCTGGTGGACAAACAGGCAGGGCTTGTTGCGTTGGACAGACTATAAATCAATTTTTTCCTTCTTCTGATCAAGCTGTAAATCACAGCTGCGCTCTATTACTGTAGTTTTTTCTTTCTTGATGTATGTGATGTGGGATGCAGAATGCTTGTACTGGTGACCAAAAAGACCAGCAAGATGGTCATCAGATGATTGAAGCATCATTTCATGGAAACAGATGCATAGCTGCCATTCAGCATCACGATTTTCCTGGTCAGATAATAGTAGTGGTGACCCCGCTTCATAAACACTGTCTCCAAAACTCAGACTACCTCAGCATGCTTTCTAAAAATTTCTTTGAAGTATGAAGGATGACCATAGCTGCCTTCTGTTGTCTATATTTACATGGTAGCCAATGAGGGTTACTCCATTCCATTGGTTCAGTAGATGGACTTTGTGGTTTTGCAGCAACCATTTCTAAATCAGGTGGCCCAAGTCTTAAGGTACCATTGTGTTCCTTGGTTTTTGTCTTTGGTCATTTCATATGCTGCAGAAGTATGATTTGATATATGGTACAGATGAACAGAACTGTCCCACTGGTAAGGATTTCCTAATACCTCATTACCAGGATGAGTTACAGTAACTCGCTTCTATCTAAATTAAGAGCAAGTTCCATATTTAAAAAACAAGGATATGGGGCTCAAAGACTTAGGGAAGGTGATGGATAAAAAGATTTGGGGGTGATTATTTAGATTGCCTTTGTTCTGCAGTTTCTAGGCAGAAGAGCAACCTCTTGCCTTTCACATGGCAAACAGCCTCCAGTCTTTTATCTGATACTGAAACACAGATAATATCCGAGACAATGATACCAGCAATGAAGATTTTCTTTTATTGCTGTCCACATGGTTGATACTCTCAGAGTAAACTTCACTGTGTAATTTAGGGCTTCTGTTTGACATTTGGTTTCTGTGTGAGACCCTCTCCATTGAAGATTATAGATTATTTACCTGTGAGGTGTTACAGCAAGCAGCTTCTCAGATTTGGTGCTGGGAATTCTTTCATTAGCCCTTAAGTCTGTGAACGATGTGGTGATCCAAGCATTAATGCAAATGTGATTAACTGTCTTTTCTCAGCTTTGTTTGCTTTGTTCTACTGATGCCTACAAGTTACATAATGAGTAGCATGTACAGGGTATGCATTAAAGGCAGTTCCCCATTGTAGCAGGCTTCATGGCAAATTTATTTTCCTTTTAGCAGAACTTCAGTGGGGAAAAAAATTGCTCTGTTGATTTATTTTGAATGAACTCCTGGAAGGCTTACTAAGTGTGCCATGTGGAAAGCTCCTTGAAGTGCTGAGGGTTAATACTCTCTGCTCTTAATTTCAAATTCCAGATAAATATGGTTTCAGCTTTGATCCTATCTGGACTAATTCTTTGTCACTGTACTAATTAATTCAGCATGCTGCAGAAAAGATGCTAATTTGGGCATCAAAGAAATAAACGGGTGGGGGGAGGTTGCGTTTAATCAGAGTTGTTAAAAAGATAAGTTTTACTCTCATTAGACTGGATCTGGAAGCTCAGTCATTTTCGTCTAGCTCCAGCAGCCTGATACAGTAAATTTAAAAAAAAAAGAATACAAAAAAAGCACTTGTTCACTTAATGTTGACATAACAGGAGCAACATATATTGGTGTTAATAATGTGGATTTCTTTATATTTGCATTTTCT
>NW_009224144.1:109271-130118 GCF_000690835.1 Fulmarus glacialis | reverse complement strand
CAGAGCCTTCTCTTTTCCTGCTGACCATAACCAGTTTAACTCTGATCGCAGCATTAGAATAATGTGGATTATCTCCCAGAATAATTTGGAGATGGCTAAATATAAGGATACTCACATTCATGAAGTTTAGCTACATTTGCAAAATACAAATAATAATTGTAGTACAGGACATTTTAACAAATTGTCATGTGCCTCCATAGATATAATAAATCAGAGGTTAGGTCATTTTTCCCGTTTCGTGGGAGCTATTTTTGATTGCCTAAGCTGCCCTGTGGTTCACTATGGAAAGCTGCTGCTCTTGCTGCCCACCTCTCGGTGCTGCCCTGGGAGTGAGCCCCAGCAGCAGGGAGGCACCAGGCTCTTCCTGCAAGCAAACCTCACCAAATGTAGTTAAAAGTGGATTTTTTTCTTTACTTTTCCGAAGCTCTTTCCAACTTGCCAAACAGTATTGGTGGTGTACACAGCACTGCCCAGCCCAGAGGTGGTGTTCCCATTTTACCCCTTCCACTCCCTTTCCCCAGAGTCGGAGGCACTTACCCACCCGGCAGCAGGGGGCAGAAAGGGCTGAAATGGCCCTCTCGTGTGTTCATCATCTTATCAGGGCTTTTCTCTCACCCTGCCAAAGCAAGGAGGCTGGGTCAAAACCTGCTCCTGGGCAAGGCTTTGTCATGAGGAGGTCTTGCTGCAATAGGTCTCATACACCTGAGATGAGGGGCATCTCAATGTCGCCGGGGCTAAATCCTCCACAGAGGGAATGGGATCCACTCACTGGGAGTAGGGGGCTGGCAGTGGGGCAAGGAAAAGAGATGCTCGCCCCTCCTGGCTCGCGGGCCCCCGCGCAGAGCTGCCCTCTTACCAGAAGTTTAACTCATGTCATGGAGGTGCTTTCATCTTCTTGAATATTGGTGAAGATTTGAACAGTATTGCCCAGCCCGTGTTGTGTGTGCTCTTTTTTCAAAATGTCGAAACATGTTTTATCAAAACATGTTCTCTTCTTTCTGTAGTTTTTTCAGCTGTTGCAAAGCTCTTGGTCCCACTGGTGTAATACTCAATGGCGTACTTCTGCCCAATAAGTAAACATTTAATAACAAACCTTTTAGGTATTTAGAGAGCCACTAAAAATGTGTAAGATGTATTTCATTAATGCTGCTATTAACGTAAATGTAAAATGAGCCTGGTCTGTAATCACCAACAAGTCTGACTCACTAAGGATCTTTATGGCAATGTTTAATACTCTGTAAAACTGTATGTATGAAAGTGATTAATCAAAGCCCAGCGCTGCTTCTAGAGTATTTCTTCTGCTGTAAAGCTGAGTGATAAAATAACTTAAAACACACGGCAGTAGTGGCAGTTAATAAGCTTTTTATAGTCCCTGTGTGGACCTGAAAATCATACCTTATTAGTATCTTTATCTTTCTTGCTCACTCATTCGTTCTTGCTCACATTTAAATTTAATTTTAAGGGTTATTTCTAGTCTTTCATAAGGGAGCTGCTTTAATAATCTCGGCATTTTTCCCCATTTGCTGTGAAATGACTAGGAGCCTGAACTTTTGTTACATGTACTTTACAAATCATTCTGGTTTTTTTACAGATCATTTCTGGAGATGTCAAGATTCTATGACACTGTTAGGCTTTGTATCTTGCTTGACTGCGTCCTAGGCCCTCTTCTATTATTTCCCCACAGATGTTTGCAATCCATTATGTACCCTGTTAGCTGCAGTGACACCTACTGATTGAGGGCAACTGAATTAACTAAGAAATCCAAATGGCTGAATTTAGTCAGCAAGCTGCTTAGGGTTCCACCCAGCAGATGTTTCTCCTGCTTGGAAGTCTGGGACTTTATAGACCTGCCTGCTTTTTAATCCTTGAAGCAAATATCAACACATTTGAGATCTGGAAGCTCACGGCTCCACACGGAAACGAAGTGTTGCCATGACCACAGCTTTAGGTCTTGCATATAAGACGTTTATCCCAAGTATAACAGAGCAGGCCTATAGAAGGTTTGTTTTAATTTTTATCCCTTGGAAGCCTTGAAAAGAAGCATGCATGTGCTTTAATGTTACAGCCAATAGAATGGTAATAAATACTGCAAGAAGATGACACACATTTGGTATTCAGAGACTTCTTCATTTAATGCTTCTAAGGGGAAAAATTTTAGTTATTTGCAGGGCACCCTGTGAAATTAATAGAAATAGGATAGTTCCTCACTCTTGCACAGCATGTTTTCAACTGTTGCATGTGGGCTTTTCCCATAAGGGTGAAGCACTCGGAGGTCTGATCACATAAAGAAAATCCCTTTATGCTTTTGTTTACAGGAGGACTATGCTCTGAGTTAGTTGGAATATTAATTTTCTCAACTGAAAAGTATACTAAGGTTATTAGGGCTTTAATGTCTTTAACAGTACTTCGCAGGCATTTACAGTGGATAATCATAGAATTGGGGCAGTCATTCAACCTGGGAAGATACAGATTTATTTCCTTACTGTCGTTATGATTACAAGAGGCTTCATTTGACATAAATTGATTATAGATGGATATAGAATGAGAGGATAGAGCTGATCCATTTGTTTTCAGGTCTTCTAGTTATATTTCTCCATTTGCTACATAAGGTTTTCAGAGTAACAATTCCATCAGTTATTAAGTTGAAGAGAATTTTGCTGTGCACAGTATAGCAAAAACTTGTGTGCCATACATTTTTTCATTAATGTTTTTATTCTTCTGACAATAGTATTAATATGGAAGGCAGATTTTACCACAATCCAGTTATTTGTTGCCTGGAGAATTGGAAACTTCAAATCCTAAAGCTATTCAGTTTTCATAGAATTTTAATATGGATTTGATTAATTCCATAGTAGAATTTTGACAAGAGATTTTACCCTGTCCTTGTTGAAATCAGTGGAGGGCCTCACACTGATAGCAGTGAGAACACGATCAAACCCAGTTGGACAGCAAGTACTCCTACTTCTTTTTTTTGTTGTTGTTCCTATAAGCAGTAGAGAACCATTAAGCCTGTAGTGCACAAACCCATGCAAAATTACAATAGGTGCAAGTTAATTTTATCATTGGAAGCCCATGGCAATTTGAATGCATCAGTGAGCAGACCATAAATTTTAGGACAGGGTGCATAAATTCAGGCATACTGGGGGTTCTGTGGTTTAATGCTGTCTATTCTCTATTGCTTTTCTTAACAGTGTTAAATTTTTGCTGCTTTTATTTTTTAATGTTTGTGCAAGATTTTTGTTCAGCTGAAAAACATATTACAATAATAATAAAAGAGAATGGATTTTTACAGTATAGCAATGTGCAAAAGAGGCCAAAAATCTGAACATTTCCCTAGCCTTGAGCTCTATGCTGTATACTTAGTGTAACAGGTAAAAATTGTAAGCCTGCACAAATCCCATCTGAAGCCAAAAATAGCAAAAAAACAAAAGTTGTTTCATCAAGACCAACTCACTAGTCCCAATTTATAATTACACTGGAACTTGCCAGTTTTATGGCAAGAGCAGCTCTACCAGCAAACAGCACTATTTTTGCTGAGAGTTGTCATGTTGGCAGTTATTACAATCAGAATTGTCACTTTATTTTATTTAAAATGTATTTCCCCAGTACGCAAGAAATAATACCTAGACTTGAAAGGGACGTATGTTAAAGATTTTTTTTACATTTCTCTCGAGTACACAACACATCCAACTTCAACTCCCTGCAGCAATACAAAATGCCCGAGAATAATGTTTTCAAAATCAATACATACTACAGTCGAATATGAGACTCCACAAACCCATAATTGAAACTGTGGGAGAAAAGCAGGCAGCCTGAATATAAACAAAGTACCAGAGTTGGATTAGGACCAAGATGCAAGTGCTAATACAGCCTCTCTTGAGAAAACTGCCATGAGACCTTCCCAGCATGTGCAAGTGTTAGAAAGCAGGGGTGTTTCAGGTGCAGCCTGCTGGTGCTCATCCCCAGGCAATTTATTGTTTGGCTGCCTGACATCTCTGTAGAGAGCAATATATGCAGAGTTTCATCTAGCTTTTCTTTTTCACCTGGGTCGTCTCGTATCTTTGAGCCATTCTCACTTTGTATCTCTTCACTCTGTATGTACAACCTCTGTCTCTCCCTTGTGTTTCCCAACTGCTGCCTTCACTGCCACCACCACCCTCTGACGGGGTTTGTGGTTCCACAGTCTCTTGGGACTGCTAGAACTCAGAAAGCAGCAGTGGAATCAGTGTGCTGCTCTATACTCAGGAAAAGCAAAAAGCGTGGAAAGTATCTGCTGTCTTTCTGGAACCGCTGAAATGAGTAGGGACCATTAAAAAAGAATTTAAGATTGTTTGTAGATGAGGTGTATGTATATTTTGATCAAAGGATCCCTCAAAGAATGTAAGACACCATCTACCTCTACTGCCACACATAAGAAAAAGGAAGAGAAAACCATGCACTGAGATATGACTCTTCCTACTCCCCAGCACAGTCCATGGCAGAGCCACAATAAAGCCACAATAAATACATGTTATCACCTGTAGTATTTGCCCTTCTTTGCAGTAGCACCACATGCTACATGTCTGTCTCTCACGCACATTATTCCCTTTCTAACCAAGTTCTTATTGTCTGGAAGACTTGCTGCAGAGTCCCTAAGAACTTCATTTGACCACAAGCTGAGAATTACTGATTAAATTCACAAAAAATTTGGATGATTAACTTATGAGCCTGACAGAGTATTTGTAAGATTTCTGCTTTGGTCAGAGGAGAAACCTAAAGTCAATGATTTACAGCTTAAGTGTATGCACAGTAGTTCAGCTATTCCACTTGAGGCAGTTTGGGCTGGCATGAAAAATAAAAAGGGTAAAAGAAAGATCACCGAGGCAATGCTGCAGACTTTCACAGAAGAGTTTGCAGTTTTGAGTCAGAGTAATTAGTTTGCAATATGGTATATTTAATGAAGAAATCATTACTTTTCTTTACATTGTTATGCATGCAAGGACACATTAATTTGCACGGGAAGACACAGATTGATCATTTGCTTACTTGTGGAACTGAGAATTTCAAATTGGGGAAGAGGAGGGAAGGTTTTTATACTTTCTGGCCTATAATTCATGAGCATATTTGACATACTTGACCCCAGTATTCTGTCTAGCTCCATCAGAAATGAAATGTAGCTCCCCAGTTCAGTCACCTTTTATAGGCTGCGTAAAGCAGACTTATGTTGTGCATATTTGTACAGTGTATAGAACAATGGGACCCCCAAACTGATTGGGGTCTCTGGAGGACTTTCACAGCATAAATATTACATGATAGTATATTACTAGGCAGAAAGAAAAACCCAAAGTACTTCTAAAAAAAGCTGTTATAAACCATCAAGTTTTGTACTCTCAGAATATAGCAAGATTTTATTCTTTCTGATTGCATCCTCATTTAAACAAAGAACAAATCCTTAAATTAAGGCCAGACATGAATGACAGAAAATAGTTACTGATAAGAGCAGAACACGTGGTCCAGTCTGGGTGCTGACACCACAGCTACTGCAGATTACTTTGAGAGCTGTCCTGTGGTAAGAAGAACCTTCAGCCCCTTTAAAATGTGCCATATTAATAGTCCAGCCCTGCAGTGCCTTGCATTTCAGGTTTGGTGGGGCTTTTCAACTTTGTTTCAAGCAATAGCTTTCAAAAGTACAGGGTTCAAATCCATTTGTAGCCAGTCCTTCCTATTGCATACGGCCAATGGTAACTTATTTTGCAATGTGGGAAACTTAGAGTAACTAAGATAAAAACTCACAGTGTTTTGGTTGCCTAAAATTTCTGTGGTTTATGATGGATAAGTACCATTTTTTCTTCAAGTAATTATTTCCTCCTGACTCCTTCCTTGATATCTTAAACAGATTTGGGAAGAAAAAAGAAGATAAAAGTGGGAAAACAGATCAGAAGGGGAATCCAAAGCAAGGCATGCTTAAAGAGGAGGAGCTGGAGAAAATGAAAGATGAACGTGAAAGGTGAGTAAATGGTGGCAGCATCTTTGTTCATCAGATGAAAAACTTCAAAGCAAGGGATTGCTTGAAGAGACAGCCAGCCCAGGCTGGAGATGTCCCAGACCATGCCCGCTGGCAGTCAGGTCCAGGCAATGCAGAGCTTTAGGCCGGTCTCCTGGCCAAGTCAGGGCTGCTGTATGACAGGAGCTTGTCTGTCTTCTGCAGTTTCTGTGCACTTCACTGTGGTAGCTGCTATTCAGATCCCAATTTCTGCTAAGCTGGTGAAGATCAGTTTCTTCAAAATGTGTTTCACCTCTGCCCATTCCCAAGACCAGCTGACTTAGTAATTTTTTTCTCTACTTCTCTAAAGCAAGGACCTCCTCCCTTCTCCCCTGACAGCCTCTGCTGTGTTTTCCAGCACTTCAGACCTCTGGCTTCAGCTGGCTATGTCATCAAATGGTATTTTTTGTACTTAGGTATGCTCTTTTCTGCACAGCGTTTGCTGGTTAGCCACATGTTGCAGAAATACCTGCTCAACAAATGCTGAGTATGCCGAGAGACACCAGGAGGAAAGCAGGTTCAAATGGTTAAAATCAGTCTGAAGAGGCAGGGGTCTGCAAGCAGTGGGGTGGGTGAGATGGGCAAGGCAAGAAGCTGGGTGTGTGCTAGCTGTGAATTGCCGTATTTCTGAGGTAAGGCTCTGAGACTGAAATGAAAGGAACCACTGATACGAATAAGCCCAGTTCTCTGTCTTGTTCATAAAATACTCCTTTTTCATGCCCAATCTTAGCAACTTCGTTATCTTTCCAGGCAAAGAGAATTTATAGTTTTCTGCTTTCCCCTATGTCTGTCCTTCAGGAACTGGGGACAGTTTGTAAGTGCTGACAAGGCTCGGCGAACTCCTCTCTCCCCTTCCCCAACTCATCCAGACAGACATACTTCGTGATATGCTGAAGAAGGTCTTTGTTTCCCTCTGATGGCTGCTATCAGAAAAGTTAAAGAGCCCATACTTGATGACTCTCAAGAGGTGTCTGCAGTTGCTGTAAAACTTTCCAAGTTGTAGTACTTTGGGTTGTCAGGGCATGGGGAAAGCTTTCAGAGGTCTATTCCCTTCACTGGAGCATCTGGCTCCTGGGAGATGGAATGGAAGTAGAATATGGTTCGTTTTGGGCAGGCAGGGTCTTTCCACAAGGGCCAGCCTTTCCACACTGCCTGGTGCTGGGCAGTGCCCAGGGAAGAGACACCCTGCTTTCATTCGAGTCATGCAGCGTGTGGTCAGCCGTATAAGTGGTAGTTAATGGGTTTGATGGGCAAAAGAAATAAATCCAAACCCCAACCCTCGAAGTCTGCTTCTAATATTTACCGTTTTAAAAGCTAGTAAGGTATCTAGTTGCTACAGTGCTGCTACTGGATATGCTTAGCCAGTGTTTAAGTATTTAGTTCATCTAAGTTAAGTAATGTCAGGAGAAACTTTGTACCATTTGTTTTAAAATTTCTGTGCCGTGTCCTTGATTTTGCCAGATTGATGAGTGCCTTTATTTTAAACTGCTGACTCCCAATTTGGATACTGGCAATTTGAGAGGTATGTGTCCTTCATTTTAAAGAAGCCAGTGTCTTTTATTAGGATCCTGGCAAGCTAAGAAGCATGTATTCCATCTGTTAAAGGGCCAGTGTCATTTACTAAAATGTTGGCAGGCTGCAAGGAATGAACCCTTCTGTCTAGAGGTCTAACGTTCCAATTGGACACAAGATAATTGTTCTTAATATTTCTTTAGCGTTGTATGCTTTTTTTTAAATTACAGTCACTGATTGACAGTAACTTGGTAAGGCTGCATTAGAAACTGGCAGCTCGATGTCTTTGTCATTCTGGTTTCTCTAATAATGATTTCAGTTTTGACCTGGAAGAGTTTGCGACTGAAATGGAGAACAGCAGGTGTGTTGAGAAGTAGATGAACCAAGATGATATTTTTAACTCATTTGATTCTTCTTCTATAATGCACAAGAATAGAAATATCACCCTATTTTTTGTCAGGTAATACAGCTTATATATTTGGGGGATTAAAATTTAAAAATAAAAATAAATAAACAGAAGAGGAGCAGAGAAATTTTCCCTACGTTATCCCCAAAGCAATGCAACACATGCTGTAAAAACAAGCAATTTGCTTCAACTTTCTAAATGAAGTAAGAGCATGGCTGTATATGTTTTCCCACATAAGACTATCTACAGGCTGACTATTGAACCCTTCTTGACTTGATCATAAAACAGAAGACACTTTATCTTTCTTAGAGGAAAAGTATATAAGGAAGCTAGTTCTCATATATGGGTAAGAACTGTTTGGGAAATTGATTAAAATCAGTGGAAGGAAACATTGCCTGACTTGAAGGTAATTCAGTCCTTTTGCTTAGTTATTGACTGTTCACCTAGTGATGCTCAGTAAGACAGTAAATACAAGTTTTATAGCTCTGTCCCAAGATTTAGTAATTCTATAATGTAATTCAAGTCCAAGATTTTAATGCACATATTGGCAAAGAAAACCTTGTGGCACATCTACCCCATAGATCTTCTGCTTCATGACTTCACTAGCTGCAATCCTGCATACTTGGTCTCATATTTATAAAACCAAGCTTCACTGAAGCTTACTAGAATATAGGCATATTTTTAAATCTGTTCTTGTGGAGAGTGAAACGGGTATATGTTAAAACTATTAAGGATGTAATAGTAGAACAGACTACAGAACTGTTGATAGAAATGTAGCACGTTTTGTCCTGATACCTGTGAACAAATCCTATATTTAACAGCTTGAACAAAATACAAATTGCATTTAGCCTTTTTAGAATTAACTTAAACATGCACCTAATTTTGTCTTTCCGAGATTAGCTGTATAAGTAATTCTCGTTCAGATCCTCAATCCAATAATTACAATATTAAAGTCAGGTTTTTTGCTTAAACTTCAGTTTTCTTAAATGCTGACTGCCTAAATATTTCAGGATCTGTCATACTAACTGATGCTATGATTTTTCATCTGACAGTTTTTTTTCAGAGGCTGAGCTGTCCATTTTGGACGCTAGTGGAAGAGGTCATAGTAGTTGATTTTTGGGCTGGGTGTGACAGGATTAATGACCAAGTGCATTTCAGCATCTTAGCAGCTGTGGACCTTGCATGGTTTTGGATGTTGGTTTTGCATGCAATATATGCTTGGCAGCTCTCCAAAAAACAGAATACTGTTCCAAGATCTCAGCTGAGAAGTATTTTTCAGTAGGAAGTGCATTTCCAGTTTACAGGAGCAGGCCATCTCTCGGAGTTTTGCAAAGAGTTTTTTGATTGGTATTGGATAGGTACAATAATATCTCACAAAATGCCAGGGATAGGCCTGCTGTAAAGGATGCAGCCTTCTTCAGAAATTTTGACAAGATTTACAGACGTGCAGAAATGTCAGATGTGTTCACTGCACAATTATGGGCTGGCTGTGCAGTACAAACTCAGTGACTCTGGCTCTGACAGGAAACATCGGATCTTACGTAGGTGTGCTGCATGAGCGTAAGTCCGTCATGCTCAGAATAGGTTGGATTTCCTGCTTGCACAGAGAAGGAATTGTATGGTACATGTGCAACAAGTCTGGCACATCCAGAATGTGTCAGAGCTAGTAGGCGTATGCAGGCAGAGTATACAGCACTCGCTCTGTAGTGCAGATGCTTCCCAAAAGGATTGGACTTGCTTGCATGTTGGTCCTCAGCATAGATTTGTGTGGCAACCCCTTTTATGGGCCACTAAATTTCAGATTTGAACCTTAAAAAGTGAAAATAAATTTAGTATTTCTCTAGCCTAGTAATTTCTACTTCCATTGCACATTGTCCTATTCTCAGTTTTCAGTACAGCTCTCGGTGCTGCCTTGTAGCTGCAGTTCTCTGAAGCAGCTCCACATCCTGCACTGAAATGCTGACATCATTATTATTTTACTTCTTGTATTCCCTAAGAATCCTCACCAAGATCAAGGTCTCATTGTGCTCATTGCTTTTAGGGAAGCTTGGGCCTGACCCTAAGCACTACAGTTGAGGTAGAAGAGAGAAAATCTGGCAGGGGAAAAAAAAAAGCATCCTGTGGGTGGGAATCTGACATGCAGGCAGTGCAGCTGTTTGTCCAGGTTCCTAAAAAGTCCTGTCAGGCTAGGAATTTGTTCCAGACCTCAGCCCCAGGCCTCCTTTCTTTTGAAAGCCAGTACTTTATTATATGACTGTTACTTCTGCAGGCTTCAACTGGTTAACGGGAACTTAAGATGTTAGGCATTCCTTGTTTAGTAATAGCCTTATCTGTGTCCAACTGAATATGAAGTCAGCACCTCCTCTAAATTTCACTATTTTCTTCTTCTCCCCCTACGTCCTTCAGCTTTCCTTGTGCCACAGCGATGCAATGTCACTGCAACTTGACTGGAGAAAGTCAGAAGTTCATGACACAGATAGTTTAGAAGGACAGACTTAACTGGTGATACAGTTCTCTGAGGTGCTGGTTTGTCCTTCTAGACACAAGTCAAGTGGTTCATTGGCCTGAGGCCCTATTTTAAATAAACTCATCATTTTGTTCACGCTTCAAAGAGTTTGGCTGTAATAAAGCATGTGCTCCAAAGGTCTAGAATCTGCCCATAAAAGGAAAAAGCAAATGCTATGTCTGAGGTTTATTTTGATCAAGCTGACTCAAATCCGTATTTTTAGTGTGTTCTGTATAAATTACTCAGAATTTATCATTTTAACAACAAGATGTTCACTACATTATTAAATACTGGAAGAGCTCCTCTCTTTTCTTCTCCTCAGAACAAGATTTCTCTTCCTCCCTTCCTCTGTCTTTTTCCCACTCATTTGGGCATGCTTTTTAATTTTCTAACATTTGAAAATCATTGTAAAACGAACTAGATAAATATATTAGGCACTTGAGTTTTACGCATAATAATTTGTTTGCCTTTTAAATGCAAATAAAGTGACTATCAGTTGAAAGAAAACTATTTTTTCCTGTTTGTTTAGGATTATTTTACTTCTGCTGAGACCGAAGTCTCTCTTCCAGCAGAGTCAAACATTTCCTTGACATAAGAATAAAATTTCACAAAATGAAGCGCCTTATTGAGAATGGGGTGATTTTAAAAAGTAGCATATGAGTTGGTGAATAAGGAGGCACTCTATGTAAAAAATAATACTCTGCGCTTGTTCGTAGTAGTAGTTTGGTTTTTTGTTAAAACAGTCTTGGTTTTGTAGTCCTCATTGGAATTAAGTGAGGAATTTTTTCAAATCATATTATGGTTTTGAGTAGAGTCTCAGAGAAACAGAAGGAACATCTGGCCCTTGCTTTCTGAACGTCTGAACTGAATGTTTAAGTTACAGTGAATCTCAAATTTGGGTAAAATTAAATGGTTTCAGTTTTTATATTAAAGACTGAATTTCCTTTACTTTTCGGAAACCTTCCAGCAATTGAAGAGAGCTTCTCTCTTGTCTTATCAGCTCTGATGCTTGTTGCCTGTTCCCATAGTTAAAAAATCAATACGTATGTTTTTGATATTTGGCAAACAGAGGTTTAATTTTGCAGCTGCAAGATCCCTGTACGAAGGGAATGCAGCTTACAGAAACAACATTTAGAGACCACTTATATATGAGAGAATACTTCTGAGTGAAACTCCATTCCATTTCTGTCAGCATTTGTTTCATTATATTTAATTACAGACAATTTGTATGTTACTGGAAATCAAAATGAAAACAAGAATAGCTGCATGCATGGCAGTATGGTAGAAAAGCCAAATTGTTTTGAATCAAAAGTTGAAACTCAGACTGTTACAAAAATGAAAGTATGGTTTTTGAATGTGTAGTACATCTCAGAGCGCGCTCATACACACACACATTGTTACCGACCCCATGTAGCTTTTGTGCCTGTGTTATCCACTTGCCAAGTCTAAAAGTGTTGTTATGGCTGTTTATAGTTCATACTGATCTCTGATAAAGTGCTGGTAATCGGTCTTCTCACAATAAAGCTCTGTGCTAAACCACACATTTTTGTGGCTCCTGAGCTTGTGCATCATTATTTATTAAGGGTTAATCCAACATGGTATATCTGTTCCTTGAGTATTCCTTGACTTTGCAGCACAGCTAGGTGCCTGTGGTTTAGACAAAATAAAGTGTTGGATGTGATCCCAGTTTTAATACTCCCAATTTATTATAACCATTGAACCCTGATCAGATCACGGATTGGATTGGATCCCAGTTTTTTAAATGTCCCAATTTATTGCTGGCTTGCAACCCTGATAAGAATACATATTTGATTAAGGCTCCAGTTTTCAGAAATTCCAGTTAATTACTTTTAGATTCTTATTAGATCATAGCTGTGTAGTATGGTATGTTGAAGTTATGAAAAAATTACTGGATGATGTTGCACAGGTCAAGGTCATAGTTTCATTTTGTGCTGACAGTATGAAGTTATCAGATTTCTGTTTATTACTGTGCCAGCACTTGCCCTGGACAGGAGGACAGATTAATCCCAACCCATTGATTCTGAATGATTCTCATTTTAGATCTACTGCTGCTCTGCATACCAGAACATGTAATAAAAGTCCACCACTGATCATTGAGAAATTGGAGTTTGGTTATGAGTAGCTGAGGTGGGCGGTTCTTACCTTCCTTTCACAGGTTGTGATGTGGCATTTAGAACTAAATAGCAATTTAATGGCTGATCCACTGCTTCATGTGGCTGATCCACTGCTGGAGGACATTTTTAAGACAACATTAGGCTGAGAGTTGATCCCAGATTGTCCTAGCTCAAGAATATTAAGAATTGAGGATAACAGAATGGCGCAGGGAGTTAGCCTTTTTCTTTAACTATTACAGTACTGTTCCAGGTATTGGAGACTGCTGGAAATAGCACTTTCCAGGTGTCATAGCCATGCCCTCTAAATGTAAGCACCCAAATTCTCATCCAAGCCATTTAGCGTCCTTGCTTTGCCCTTCATTGAGGTTTCACTTTGCTCTGGAGACTGGTTTTCCAAGTTGTGCCGCCTGCCCACCTAAAAGGCCAGAGTAGCTTGGGGGTAATGATCTGGCTCTTTCTTGCATAAATGGGCCAATGCGTGGTTCTTTTTTGTATATATGGGAGTTTTATTACTTGATGTTTTTTAAAATGACACTATAAAACAGAAATACTGTTGTTAGAAACCTTTACAGGCCAAACTAATACAGCGAAACTAGCCAATGTACTAGCCGACCTGGGTAAGAGAGTGCTTTCTAGGAGACAGACTAATCTGGCCTAGGGATTTCTTTGATGCAGTACTGAATGTAGCTCAGCTCTTGCCTACCCCAAAATCAATAAGGGCATAAGAATGACTTGGAAGCTGCATTTCATTCCTTGCCCTTCCATATGTGATTTATGACAGTCTATCATAAATCTTTGGCATGCACTTTGAAGTAGTGCCATGGCACAGAATTCCTGTTCTCACTCCCTTACCAATGGGAAAAAAACGAGAATACAACTCGTGAGGATAGACAGTCAGGCAGGAAATCAGTTTGCATGTGTAATTCTCCATAGCTTAAACCAAAATAGCTGAAAGTCTTAAAGCTTTGTTCAGTCAAAGCTGGGTTTTGCTTTCTAATCCGGATCTGTTAATTAGAAACAACCAGTGAATCCCAGGTTAACAGATGGAGACTGTTCTTGTTCTTAACAGAGAGATTCTGTTCAATAGGTTCCAGGTTCAATGTCATATGTGTAGAATAAAGAAATGGGTATGGAATATCATATCGCATGGAGCTAGGCTTGCTCCTTCCACTGCTAGGATTTCATTCAAATGAAGGCATAATGTTTCTGCAGTTGCGGAGATGGTTGTGTGAACTCACGAGGTCTCACTAGCTAAGTGGAGCTGCGAGTATCTATGCAGGAGGTGTTCCAAGAACAGCCGCTTACTGAAGGAGACGGCCCCGGGGACTCCGTAGGTGTCAGTCTTCCTGGGTCTGTTCTGAGCTATGTTACTGCATTTGGTTGTGGATGTTGGGTTTTCATGAGGTGTTAAATTAACGTTGTGTCTTCCCGTGGTCATTACAGTGTCTCTGGTATTTTTCTTAAGACAGTGTTACAATCCTCAGTGTTTTTGACTGATACCTACCACACAATTGCTGGAGCTGAGCTAGTCAGTGGCAATGAATAAGTTCATAGACTGATGTCTCTGTCTGCCCATAGTTTTTCTGCAGGTATACTGCAGTTACTTTGTACTTGTTCACTGTTTATCTGATTAACTTCTCTGAAATAATTTGCTTGACGTCTTGGTTGGAGAGGTGAATCTGTGGCTTTGACTGCAATTGGTATTGTTTCCATTCCTGACATTAAGTTCCCAATGACTGAAATATAAGCAAAGTTAAATCCTGCTTTCTAGGAGTATTCTGTTATTTTGAGTCTCTTTCCATAATTATTTGTTCCAGAATGAGCTAATGTTATCAAAAGGGACTCAGCTATGATGTACACAGCACCTTACTTATCTTTTTAACAGAAAAGTACAAATTACAGCAGCCTGAGAATTCCTTTAAATCAGTGTTGAGAACTAGGCCTGCAACTTATCTATGGTCTGCAAAGTCCCTGCAGACTCAAGGCCATTTTGTAGGAGGAGCTTGGAGCTCTTAAAGGCATCAGAATGTCTCAGTTGAAAAATGCCAAAGTAATTTTGACAAACCTGGAAGGATTCCGCTATCTAATCCACGTTGTCACAAAACAAGGAACATCCTGTTGACAGGAGGCTGAGCAACCTGATCTGTGCCGTCAGCCTTGCTTTCAGCAGGCGATTGAGCAGGGTGACTTTCAGAGGGTTCCTTCCAACCTAAATTTTTCTGAAATTGTCACTCCAAAAAATAACTCAGGATAGTTGTGAGTAAAGAAAATAACATAATGTAGTAAAGTACAGAATATAATATACTTGGCTTTCCCAGTAGTTGGCTTTCCATAATCTGCTGCATTTCACCTAGTGTACAACTAATGTGGACAACAGAGAGACAGAAAAACTTCCTCAGATTTAACAGCAAAGGTAAAATCCTGTTCTCATTGAAGTTCATGGGGTGGGGGAAAATGCACTGACCTCATTAGAGCCAGAATTTTCTTTAGAGGGCAGGATCCTGTGTAAGTGGTAATCACTCCCTGTCACCTCTGAAATAAATGGAAGGACATTAAGACTTCAGTCTTGCCTATCCAAAGCTTACACTTGTTGTTTTGCGGTATGAAAGGGCTATGTTTCATATTCAGTTTGTCATAATCTTAAATTTTAAGGTCAGTGTATCTCTATCTCCTACTTAGGTTTTTCTTTCCTCTTTTTCTTCACTTACAACCCTCCAAAGGCAGCTTCTTTGGTCAGTTCAGCGTTATTACGGGTATGGGGTAGTTATCTAGAATAGGCAATGTTTTATGTTTAGCCCTGGTGGTTTTTATCATTGGACCAGTTAATGCGGTTATAAGATTATCTTGTTTAGCCTGAGTTGCAGTCTCTTACTTCCTTGCCTTTTTTATTTCCAAGACTGTTTACAATTACAGATACTAATTAGGGGGGAGAAGATGTTCAAATCCAGCACAATAGAATGAGCTGGAATGAAGAAACACTTGCATAGCTTATGGGGAAGATGTTTTCAACAAATATGCCTCCAGTAGAATACCCTGAAACTTAATACTAAATTAGATATTGTTTGAGTCTTGATGAGTCCATATCAGATGTCTTCAATTTACTGGCAAGAGGTGGATTTTTATTTTATTTTATTTTAGCTATGAGACGTGCCTGCCTCTAGAGTTTTCCTAGATGATGGTTGAAAAAATACAAACGAGTCTTCTCCTGATAAAAGACACAGGTTTGAATAAGATTGTTAATGTCATTATAGACCATGCCTGCCTGAAAAACGATTATGAAATAAAAAAAATTAAAAGCACTATACTGAAATTATCTCCTCAGATATTCAAGTGAAATATACCCATTCCCATCAGTGATTATGGCTTATGAATATCTGAAGGCAGGATGTATTCAGTCCACTATTATGTAAATGAATGAAAATACAAGATTTTAGTTACCAAAATATATTTTGCTAGCAGCTAGAAAGGAATTAAAACATTAAACCCAATGGAAATCTAAGTGACCTCCTGCAGAAATAGGCTGCTTTCCTCTAGACAACCCGTTACTCAATATATGTATGAATTAGGTAAATGAGAGACAAAAGCAGAAATGTTATGTAAAATCACAGTTGAAGCATTAAGATACTAAATCAGATGTAAATTGAGTAATCATTGCGGTATGTAGATCTCGGGGAGAGTCACATGAGTGGGAAAAAAAAGCAATGCAGCAGCTTTTATTCTGCTGTTCACAAGGAACAACCCAATGAGTGGAAGAATGTTTAGCATCTCGATGATCTCAAAAGACTTAAAGGATCAGGTCCTTTTTCGGAGTTTAGGTATACCTCAAACTGATTGTACGCACACTGGCTTACCTGCCCTTATTCTGCTCCTCTTATTGCAAACAGAATATAAATTATCCTAAAAGACCTGTGGCTCTGTTTCTGTTATACATTTTGTCTTTGCTTGCTATTCGTCCTTCTCCCCCCGCGGAACATCTTTCATTGACTTAGCCAGCATCCTGCTCATTCATATATCTGTTTGCGCTTCCACAAAGTCTATTGCTTTTAATCCACCATACAAGAAATGTTGCTGTATTCATCTGAAGTATAAAACAAGGTCCTGATCCAAGGTGACGGCTTGTTAGGCTGCGACTCACTGTGCAAAGCTCCTTTTGAGCTAGGGCTAGTGTTGTCCCTCCAGAACTGCAGGTTGGGCTGTTTGTTTTACTTGCTGTTTGTTCCCCGTTGAAGGCAGTCTTTGGGTTCCACGGCTTTTAATGATACTGGCCTTCTTTGGGCTACTGTGCTGGTAATGTTAAGTCCTGCATTTTAATTTTCACAGAGGCTTAGAGCACTGGTTTTAGAAGCTTCAGCATTTTCTTGTTCCCCACTCACAACCCAGCCACCCACCCAGCTTCCGCCTGGTGGCCAAGAGATGAGGGGTATCTCTTACGGCTTTTCCTAGCCCTCTCGTTCTATTCCCAAAAGCATTTCTGGGTCTGCTCCAAAAGTCACTTCTGCTCAGCTCTTCTGGAGTTTTCTTGAGGTGGTCCATATCCCTTCCTGCAGCTGCCTCACTCTGCGTGCGCTGCAGTCTTTTAAGCCAGCTTTTGCCTGTCAGTATCTCTGTCACTGATGTCAGGCTAAAGCGTTTTACATTGTGTTTGTCACAGGCGGCGAATACATATGTGGTCATTGACAGTAGCTCAGCAGAAACACAATAACTTGTTAAGCCACAGTAACTCAATCCTGTGTCTGAGCTGCAGCTGGAAGGAGCTGTTTGGGCTGTTAACCCTTTTTATGGCTGCCCTGCACTCTAGATTTATCCATCTTTTCATGTGTTAAATGAGAAAACACCATATATGATTTGTGTGAATATGTCAGATAGGAAGATTGTTTGAAGGATAAATGAGAACGTTTTCTTGATTTATAGCTCTGGGGGTGTGCTACTGAACAGCATGTGAGGTATAGAGGAGTGTTTTCAAAATACCACATCCCACTTCCAGAAGTACATTAGGTGTATAGGATCCTGTCTGCATTTGACTTCTACAAGTAAGATGCAACATGTTTTGGAAATGTTAGCTATAGTTCTATTGAGGTTATATATTTTATTAAACTTTTTTTTTTTTTTTGCTGAAATTATTTGTTGTAAAGAAAGGTTCTAGTGATAGCTAGTGGGTCTTGAAAGCAACAGAAAAGATTAGGATAGGATATGTGTTTGGATGCTGTTGAGAAAAAGATGGGTCACAGGAAAAACAAAAAGGTCATTGCTTGATACGGCACTTCTGTTGCCTGTCCTCTGGCTGCTTGTGTGCAAAGGTTGTGTTTTTACAGAAACACAGCTAAGGGAAGTTGATGTAGCTGTCGTGCAGTGATTTAACTGGAGAGCATAGTGTTCAGGTGGCGGAAAAGAGCAAGCAGGATTGATATGGGATACCCAAAAGGAAATATATCTAACTTCCCTTCATTCTGTGTGAGTTTTTCTTTTTCCTTTCCCTCATCAGGAAGTTTGTAGAAACTTTAGTGCTACACTAAATTGTTCAGATGGTGACCTGTGCCTCTCCTCATCTCTGGTTTCACTGCCAGCATCATGGTGCTGAGTGACATTTTATCTTTTGTCACAAATTTGCACCAGTTGTTTAACGAGACCCATCCTGTGCTGTGAGTTTGGGGCTGTCTTGTAGTAGTTGTTTGATCATAATAACTGTAAGCTGATTGCTATGATAGTTATGTTGATTTGGAAGTTTGGGGCTTGGAGGGCGGGGGGCTTTGGTGGTGGGGAGTAAAGATAATGCTGTTTCAGATCAGGAGAAATGCAGAGGAAGGTGCAGAAATGGTAAACGACTAGAGTGGGATATATCAGAAGTAGCCTGCTTAGCAGGGTTGGCAGAGCATTATAGGAGTGGTGGAAGGAACAGCACATTCATTTTTTATACGCCAGTAAAGAACTCCTGGGCACCTACTGGGATGTGGTATAGAAAAGATTGCTTTAAAACTGGGTGAAAACATGATGCTGAAATACAGTGAGGATATTTAAAACTTCACAAAAATGTGAAGAGACTGCAAAGGTGAAAAGCATAAGAGAAGGCATGGAAGGACAGGTAAATAGAAAGAAACTAAAACCAGCCATCTGATAGTTTGTTTCCCTATATTTGAACATTTGGATTGAAATGAAAAAGAGATCACTAAATAAATTTCATAGATTTGTGTGGAAGAGTAAAAAGGAAACAAGAAATATTAATGCAATTATAATAGCCATATTGAAGAGATGAAACATTGATCATGAAGAATTTCACATAACCTGGTATTGACTGGTCCATGTAATATAGAATGGAAATAATTGTTCTTGAGCAGGTTCAACTTATAATAGTGGCAGCAATTGAAGATTGCATTCAGAAGGAGAAGTTGAAGAAGCTAGGCTTTTTCACAGGAACAAAAGAAAATTGTGGTGACCTAATTCCAGCTTTTGTTGTGCAGAATATACCAGTATTGATAGCAGGACAAATTACTCTCACTGTCAGACATGAAAGCAAGATTCACGTGATGCTGCTGTGCTGCACTACTCTTGCTTTCAAATAGGTCTTAAATACCTAGGGGACAGGTGATGTATTGGTCCAAAGAACATTATGGTTCATCATTTTCTGAAAAACTGCTGTGACTCTTCTCAGGACTGTGTGCTATGCCTTCTGCACTGGTGTGTGATAAGACCATTCCTTGAAATGGCGGTTGTCCTCCCATTTTTCTGCCTGTATCATCCCACAAGGACTTGTGTGTGACATGAAACTGGTACCTCATATGACATATTCCTGCACTGAAGTCTTTGTTTAGGCTTTTTTGGTCACTAATTGAGGGTGAAGCCCTCCACAGTTTCCCAGGTTTTTAAGACCATTCGGTGCTTTTTCAGAGTTAATCTGGAAGACGGCAACAATCTCAAAGTGCTTTGTGCATTTTAGCAGAAGAAGAGTAGGATAATCGGAGACAAGGACTACTACCAAACTGACAGAGTTATTGGGTGCAGGAGCTAACAGTTACTTGTGTGATTTTTTTTTTTTTTTTTCTTTTTAAATTGAACAAAGATAGTGCCTTTGTTTTTACATTTCTGACATAATCCCATGTGGGACATGTAAAATATTAATCCATCTGCAAGAGGGTTTCTCTTGAAGTCCCTGTATGTATAAAAGATGGAAATCAGCAGCGTAGGCCTCCCTCCCTGCTTCATTGGTGTCTGAGGCCTTATCTGCAATGGAAATCCATCCCTGTCCTTGTAGTATGATGAGTGCTCTCGGATGATGAGCTACCTGAGAAGGCTGGTTTTTACGTAAATGGACCAAGTGATAACTTTGCCCCAAATCCCTTTATGTGAGCGATCAACGTGTTGTTTCACTCATCGACATGGGCAGACTGGCTCCCTTCGCCACCCCTGCTGCATAATGTCTCTTTTATCTTTATTCACAAACCCTTGGAGGATAAAGGCTTTGCACGCTTTCAGCTGCTCTCTAATTCTAACTCATTTGCTAGCAATGGTTTGTGGTTTAGATAGAAATGCAAGCTGACCACTGCTTTTCAGTTTCTGTTTTCATATACAGCTCCTCAGTGTTGACTTTCTTCCCATGCCATTGTCCATTGCTTTATGAATAAAAGCATGATTTTTGCCAAGGTCTATACCAGTGTCACCATTACTTTTACAAAGAATAAGTTGTATGTCCCATCATTCCTCAAATGCCATTAAACTCTCACTGTCCCAGGAAGCCATCAGCCAGCTAAGCCAGTGCAATTGGCAGTAAAATGAGAGAATATGTGCCTTACTAACTGAATTGATCACATATTGACACCAGACTGTGCCCTCCGTAAGATTCTCCAATAAAATCTCCCTTGTGGATAGTCAGAATTGTGCAGCATCAAAGGTTCATTTCAAAGTCTGCGACTTCTTTAAGACACTGCTTTATCCTGGGTGAGGTTGCACTTGAGCATAGCACCTATCCTGACCCGGGCCACCCTTTGAATTTGTCGTGGTTTAACCCCAGCTGGCAACTAAGCCCCACCCAGCCGCTCGCTCACTCCCTCCCAGTGGGACGGGGGAGAGAATCAGAAGGGTAAAAGTGAGAAAACCCGTGGGTTGAGATAAAGACAGTTTAATAGGTAAAGCAAAAGCCGCGCACGCAAGCAGAGAAAAACAAGGAGTTCATTCACTCCTTCCCATCAGCAGGCAGGTGTTCAGCCATCTCCAGGAAAGCAGGGCTCCATCACACGTAACGGTTACTTGGGAAGACAAACGCCATCACCCCAAA
>NW_009224144.1:92647-109199 GCF_000690835.1 Fulmarus glacialis | reverse complement strand
TGTCCCTGTGGTCAGTGGGGGTCAGCTGTCCCAGCTGTGTCCCCTCCCAACCTCTTGTGCACCCCCAGCCTCCTCACTGGTGGGGTGGTGTGAGAAGCAGAAAAGGCCTTGACTGTGTGTAAGCACTGCTCAGCAGTAATTAAAACATCCCTGTGTCATCAACACTGTTTCCAGCACAAATCCAAAACATAGCCCTATCCTAGCTGCTACGAAGAAAATTAATTCTACCCCAGCCAAAACCAGCACAGAATTCAAAGCAGGGAACGTGTGTGGCATGAAAACCTGAAGCAAAAGAGAAGTGGAGTAAAGGTTACAGGAGGAGGAGGTGATTGTACAGGGAAAGAAGCTCCAGAAAGAAAAAAGGAGAAATTCTTGGGAAGCCTCAGTGTAGAAACCTGAGAGGTGTTAAGGATATAGACGGATTGTAGCTTATTTCTTCTTATCATCCTTTCATCTCTAAGAACTGCTGTAGTAGATTACATTAAAGCTTTGTAAGTATTTTTAATGATATCTGAAGAAAAATTAAAGAAAATGAATTAACTAGGCTGGGATCAGGAAGTTGAGGAAAAGCAGAAATGGTGTGCTAGGAAGATACTCTCTCACATAATCTTTATATTAAAATGTTTCATAGAATCATAGAAATCTCAAGTTGGAAGGGACCCATAAAGATCATCAAGTCCAACTCCCTGCTCCTCGAAGGACTACCTAAAACTAAATCATATGACTTAAGAGCATCGTCCAGATGCTCCTTGAACTCTGACAGGCTTGCTGCCGTGAACACTTCCCTGGGGAGCCTGTTGCAGGGACCGACCACCCTCTCAGTGAAGAACTTTTTCCTAATGTCCAATCTGAACTTCCCCTGATGCAGGTTCATGCTATTTCTTCGTGTCCTATCGCTGGTCACCAGAGAGAGGAGATCAGCACCTCCCCCTCCACCACCCCCCTTGAGGAAGTTGAGGTCACCCCTCAGGCTTCTCTTCTCCAAGCTGAACAAACCAAGTGACTTCAGCTGCTCCTCATTAAGTCTTGCCCTCGAGACCTTTCAGCATCTTGGTCGCCCTTGTCTGGACACACTGTAATAGTTTGAAGTCCTTCTTACGCTGGGGTGCCAAAGCTGCACATGATACTTGAGTACTGGAGAGGAGAAAGGTCATCTGCTTCGCTGAGGGAAAGCAGAGTGGATAGCGGGCAACCCCCGACTGCCAAGGACTGTATCATATGCAGGCTCATCCTGCTGTAAAGTATGGTACATTCTAAGTGTTAAAAACTAGCATCACCTCTAGATATGTCCTAGCACAGTTAACGGAGAGGTGTAACTGGAAAGCATGCATGATACACATTAATGTACTCAAGTATATATGTAGAAAGGCATGCTGTTCTCATTAGAGTTATTTGTGAACCTTTTTAGCTACAAATTATTTGAAAAGTATTAGCATTTATTTTGATGATACAATTCTAATGAAGCAAAATAAACGGTATGAATCCCATTCTGCACTTAATAGCTCCTGTCTGTCAGACTGGAAGCTCCCAATGTGCTCATCTGTTTCTTTAGGGGAACAATTTTCTCCATGTCTTTTAAAGACTTTCTCCAGAACATCTTCATTTTTCACTCTGCAGAGTCCTGAGGCCATTATACTTTACTGGGGTAACCAAGTCTGCTAGACCCTTTTTACTTATTCTTCTATGGTACAAATTAAACTGTTCTTTCTACACTGCTGCTGTACTTCAGATACAGTCAACAGCACATGTTGACTACTTCTGTCAGGCGGCACTGCATCTCTGTATCTGTCTTCCCTTCTTTGTTTTTTCCTCCATGCTCCGTTATTTTCTGTAAATGCTATTTATTACGTACTGTGGTCAGCATTCTGCCAGATCCATCTCACTGCATTTAATTATGCTGTGTTGAAGGGTAGCTGAGCAGTTAACAGAAGTTGCACGCTCACAGAGCCTTGCTATAGGTTTTTTTTCCTCCAGCATGAATGTTGAATCATTAATATCAGCTGAGTTTGAAATTTACCTGAATATGTTTTACTATTCCAAAGAGATTACACAATGGCCCTGATTAGCAGCAGCATTTTGTAATATCACTTAAGGCTTTATCACAGTGGAGTACTGCCAGTAATAGTCTTTAATTCACTTATATGTACCAATTCATCTCTGTCAGGTTTCTATTAATTTCTTTGCTGTTTTACTTTGTCCCTATCCCCTGTATAATAAGGCATGATTTCCACATTTATGTAGCCAAAATAAAATTTTAAAAAATTAAATCTTCAGCAAATTAACTGTGGTCCTTTGATTTGAGACAACTGTGCCATCTCTCCATTTGTGTTCACATTTAATCCACTTTTCACAAGTTAATGTATTTAGGAGAATCTAGGTGGGTCAAGTGACCAAGGGGCAGTAACAATTTTACTGTCTAATTTAGATAAAAAGTTTCAGGATTGGGTTAGGTGTATTAACTGCAAAGTGGAGGGTAGGTGTAGAATTAAACTGTTCATGCACACACACATGCATACACACATGCATACACACACACATACACACTTGTGAAAAGCCACACTATTCAGCATTGATTTTTTTCATCAGAATGATGACCAACCTTGGTTACAGAGGTGATTGCCAGAGGTAAAGAACAAAATTGCTGCATGCACCATTTTGTTTTATCTGGCACCGGTTTCACAGTGTACTGGAAGATCTAAACAGTTGGGTTTGGGTTTGGTGCTCCAAATTTGTGTGATGAATCAGTGTCTGTGGTTGCTGTTGAAGCAGATCCAACTGTGTATTTGTTCTTTCTTTTTCATTGTTAGGATTGGTGCAAAGCATCAGGAGTTACGGCAAAAGCAACTGAGAGGCCTGAGTGATTATTCTACTGGTCCTGGAGGGCCTGACATTGATGATGATGAGATGGATCCAAATTATGCCAGAGTAAACCACTTCCGAGAGGCTTATCCAGCAGCAAGCATCTACAGGCCATCATCACCAGCAGCAGCAGAAACCTTTGTATATCCACGTGATTCTCCTTCAGCACCAATAGAGAGGGAGCACTTGGAAGGACTGTATGCAAAAATAAACAAGCAGCACTACCCACAGACTCCTGGTGACAGGTAATATTGCCACCTGGCATTACAATGATAGCTTGGTGGGGAGTGAGCCTGGGGCTGGGGGGAGGGGCTGTTCAGATGCCCCAAACCCCTGTATTTACTGACTAGAAAGCTATGGACTTCCTCTTAACCAAAACCATGATTTGCTGCAGCAGTACCCCCAAAGCATCTAAGCAAGGCAGCAGTCAAACAGAAATCATTAAAGAAAAGTCCATATTTCACAAACAGAATGAATGAACTGACTCTAGTCCAATTTCTGCACTGCTGAGAGAGTGTTTTTCCCTATTTCAATCGGGAAAAGTTCTTACCCTGCAGCAAAAATAATCTGTTTTCAGATCCCTTTCGATCCTGCTGATCATCAAGTGCCTATTAGTAACAGGTTTTGTATGATAGCATGATATATTGCATATGTTTATGGTTTAGTTTTCCCCAGCTGTGTGATATTATGCGCTTTCAATTAGGTTGGGGAGAGAACTGGGAATCATGGCATTTTTATGCAGACTGTGAAGTGTGGCTTCACAAGACTGATTGCCTTTCACAGCCTTTCCAATAACCAAGTGGGAAGGAAAGAGCAATTTTTAATCCTTACTGTCAAGCTTCCAGGTTGATAGCATTAAAGAAAGATGGTCAAGTTTTTCCCTGGGTTAAAAAGAAAACAGAAATTCCTTTGAGTTGGTAATGTACCCACCATGATGATGATTTTAAAACTGGTTGCTTCTGGAATTTGGGGCTAAAAGAACGTAAGACTTCATTACTATCATGGCATTAATATATCAATGTTGGGTTTTTCAAACCAATGTATGAGCGTGTAGGCAAGATACACAAGTCTATGTGAAAAGAAGAGCTGACAGAGTAACATGGGGGACTTGAGGAATAGTTCACGCTTTGAGTTCATATTACAATCTGTAGCGTCGCCCCATAGCCTCAATCTGTGCTATGTGATACCACACTTGTTAATTTTGGAGAAATATGTGAGCACAGATATAGGAGTGTTTTCAGTTTGAGGCATCATAATACTTTAAAAACGTCTATTGAGTCATTGTTATAAATAGTAATAAAACACTTCTGACATAAATCTAAGTTTGTAGCAGGGAATGGGCCAAGTATCTCTCTTCTTCACCTAAATACAGTATGGTAGAGATCTTTCCAAACGTAATGACATTGCTAATTTTTTTCTTCCATATTTTTAACTCTTCCCCTACTACATAAGGGTGAAGAGGGTAAAATAAGAGGTAGTGATCACAGCTTTTTGCCGTCTAGCAGGTTTTGCTTTATTAGAAAAGTCTTGAGGCAGTTGTCACTGAAGTCACATGAACATTTGTATATAGCGAAGGGATCAGAAACTGAGTTCATACTAACCCAATAAACCAACATCTGAGAATTCCCAGCAGGAGGGAGTCTAAATTCAGGTTCGTATATTTTTCAAATATAAATATATACAGATATAACTCAAATGGAGTAAGTAAGATATTGTCATAAAGGTTGCTTCATAATTTCAGTTTTAACAGGACTTTATAACTTTACATTTTAAAAACATCATCAGTTTTGAAGTGTGGTCTATACATTGTTTTTCCATGCAGCAAAAAGAAATGCTCAAGTCTTTCCCTCTGGCCTTTTTTATTTGATTGCTTGTATTGTGGTTGTAACTACACTGAATGAACTCTTGACTTGCTATGTGGACAAGATTGAAGTCCCAACCAGGCTTGGATTCAGTGTTGGGATCCTGGATTTTAGTGTGGATTTAGCTGTAATTGCATGATAGCATGGTAACTCAGTGAAAAACTAAAACCAAAACATCTAACAGGCAAAAAAAGTTACCTCATATCTGAGCCCATGATCAGAAGTCATGCTGAGAGGCTGTTCTGTCTGTGTTGATTCTGCACTGAAAGACAAACAGTCCACAACAACTTCGCTTTGTTGAATTTCTCAGGCTTGTAGAGGTTGTTTAACCAGATTAGGAAAAGATAGGAAATGTGGGATTCTTATTAGGCTGCCTTTGTTCTTTTTTTAAATCTTTCTTTCCTTTGTCTCAGAGACAAAAAGGTGGTTGTTATTCGCCAGCAAAAATGTGCCAAACGTGAATAATTTTATGTGAATTTATGCAGTGGGTCGTGAGGTCTCAGCCAGCAGTTGTTGAATATAGTGGCAACTTCAGGCAAGGAAATCTTTCTGTGCTAGAGGGAGAGTATCGAAAGGAGAAGGAGATGTGGAAGGAAAAATCCCTGGATAACACGTTAATTACAAAACCAAATCTGCTTTCAAGGGTCAAGTATGAAAACTACCTTGTCTGCCTCAAAATGATGGGAAAGGGCTAGAATGGATGCTTATTAGGCAAACCAAAGTTATTTTATGTTTGCAGGGCTGAACATTTATCAACACATTTGTCATGTAATAGCTCATGCTTTGGTCTTGCTAACGCATGCATGCTCTCTCTCAAAGTTTTCCTATTAATTTTACTTTAGATGGATGGCTTTTTCTCCCACCTCTGACTCTCAACTTGTAATATAGTGTGTGGAGACTTGATCAGTGACTAAAGTAAATGGATTTTGGGGTAGAAGGGGGATTTGAACACGGAGAGAATAGATTATTTCATTTTGGTCTGGGAATTCCAGTTATGTGTCATTATGACAGAGAATTAAAACTCATTATTTGAAACAAGAAGTTCATTTTTATTTTATTTTATTTTTGCAGAAGAATGTATTAACATAATTAATGCCTTTTAAAACTTGGAGGCCATTTGTAAAGTAAGAAGCTTAGTGGTCAGATAAGTGCTGTTCACAATTTGCGTACGCTTACTCATCTTCCCCTTTCTCATCACCAGAATCCATCAAGTGTTCCTGGTTCATTCTTCTCAGTAGATTCGCAGTTTAAACTGAGAATCTCCCTCAGTATTCAGAAAAGCAATGGGCTGCACATGTATGAAGTCTGTTGTTTTAATCATTATGAAGTATGTTTGCTGCCTCCAAGCACTGCTCCTCAGGGCACATGCAGACCTGCTGCACATGGCTCTTTGCATACTAACATCCCCTTATCTACAATTGCATCTGGCATCTCAGCGGTTTTTGCTTTGGGGTTTTTGGGGGTTTGCTTTGTGTCTCATTTGCAACTGTTGTGTAACGTTCTTCTGCACTGCTTCACAATTGTTGATTTTCATTCCAACGATGACTATATTCAGTGCAATAGATGTAATTTTTTGTGTATATTTTGCTGAAAGCTTTGGGATTCTTAACTGAGAGAGGTGCTATATAAATGTAAATTGTCCTTATTAATGAATATAGCGAAAGCATTAGCATGATCGGTGTATTCTGTGAATGTTAAGTTAAAGAGAGTGAAAAAAAAATGAGCTGGCAAAATCACACATTTCTTTGTAAATCAAGCATTTTTCTGTTTATTTCTAATTAGCCACAATTTTCTGTAATGCAAATGGCATCCCAAAGGATGGTGCAGCCTGCACAGCCACCTTGTGCAGCTGGGGAACTCGCAGGGTCTTTGCCTGAGATGCTGTATGTTTCCCCAGCCTGTGGCAGAGTCTGGGTGATCTGTGGCCCATATGTTCCTGAAACAAGTGGTAAGTCACATCTCTCTGAGTTTAGTCATCAAGGCTGTACCGTGACAGTGCTATGACATGTCAAAGCCTAGGTGTCAGACCAAAGCCAAAAGAGCATATGCACAACGCTATTATCACTTAAATGTCAGGCATGTCACATGGTGCAACCCTTTCTCACGTTTCAAATAAGCAATTTCCTCTTTTTTCTTCCCTTGAACATGGTGCTGTCAAGTATATCCAAACACCCCGAGTACATCTCCGGAAAGGTTCTAGAGACTTTGCTCAACTTATTTCCTCAGCCCAGAACTATGAAACATTTAAAGTCTGATGCCAAACTCATTGCCAAGTATAATTTTTCATTTATTTATGTGTCTTATCTTGGGGAATTTCAAAGTGCTGGTCTGACAAAAATGAATACAGTTTTCCTTTGTTTAGCGAGAATAGATTCAGAGCTGTATCTTGTTGCAGATTTAAAAAAATACTAACAAAAAACCCAACACTGTTTTATTACATAGGAGTAGAGTCCAAAGCCCCAGTCTGATCCAGCTTTCCATTTTTGGAGATGCTATGTTGGGTCGCACTGTGCAAGATCTTATACTCTACAATGTTAATTAATTAATTGAAAAATGGATCTTCCTTACTACAGGGTGAAAGTTTCCTTATGGAAACTTGCACTCTTCCAGAATGTTCAATCTAGCAGCATACAAAGTTGAAAGTGGGGAAATGAAGCCCATACCTCTGCGCAACCCTAACTCTGCCCCTCGCATCCCACCCTCAGAGCTGGCCAGAGTCATGAGAGAGAGGGGCAAGACATTGGGCAGTCTGCCTCTACCTGGAAAGGATCAAATGGAAAAATTACTGTGTGTGTCCTGAGAAACTAAATGGCAAATGTAAGCTATGTGTAAGCCTGAGAGGAGAGTAAAAAGGGTCCAGAGTTTTGAAATTTAGCAAAGGGAGCATTTTTTTACTAAAAAGCAGGCTAAATGCTTGTCTTTTGGGCAGGTGTAGGTTGTTCCCATCCTGCTCAATCCAAGACCATAGGAATCCAGAGCTGAACAGAAGAGGCTTTGTTAAAAAAGGGCAAGTTAGGGTTGCCCAGGTATGTTACTTAGCCCTATATTTCTAGTCAGCCAGAAACTGAAGTTTTCTTGTTCTTAGTACAAAGTACAGTTGGCATTGCTCACTGTGCATCCATCTACGACACTTTTTATCACTGAATAGCAAAAAAGCAATCCACTGCTCTAGGAGTGGATGGTCCTTTACTCAGGGATGGTTATTCTTCAAGATGGATACTGTGGAGGCAAGGTAGAAATTGAATGAGGCTGTGTAATACCTACATACCCTTTGCCACTATACCTTGTGTTACACTGGAAAGAGAATTATGGTCATGCATTGAAATATTTTGATTTACGAAGCATGGCTAGTACGAGTAAGCCATGCGCTCTCTCTTACCACATAGCCTCTTCTGCTTGGTGTCCTAAAATCATCTACGCTGTTTCCCTGTCCTTTACTACCCTATGCCTCCTGAGACTGTCCTCTGACTCCTTTACCTCTGGAATTTATTTTTTCTGAAACGTACCGTGAGGTCTTCCGAACCTTTGGCTGCAATCCGGTCACTGTTCCCATAATGTTAAAACAGAAACTTAATGTTTGGCAGCTTACTGTCCTTCCTGGCTGATCGAACTTAACTGTTGTCAGAAATCTAACTGGCATTGGCAAGTACAGCAGAGGTTCAGTGGTTCCTGGGGGCTCTCAGTAGAGCGTCCTGCTCGTGGGAGCAGGGCAGTCCAGAAACCCCTTTGCCCACCAGTTCCACAGGAGTGGAAATTGTGCCACTGGAGTTACACTTGTACTGTGTTTTTTGTTCCTGATACTATTTGCGGTTTTCTTCCTCAGAAAGGACAAATAGGTACTGCATACTCATTATGCTAACTAGGGAAAATGTTGAGTACCTGGACCTCCTGAGATATATTTAAATGAGCCTTGGTTCTATTTCCCACCTACATGGGGAAAAAAAAAATCTACGGGTAGCATTAAAGAAAAACTACTTTACAGATGGAGTTCAAAGTGCTATTTCCCGGGAACCCCTCATCCAGATCCTTCCAACTTTGGGACCCTAGCCCTATCGTTCACTTCTCGTGGAAACCCCAGAGCATTTTAGAGCATGTCTAAACAGAAGGAAATTGTCAAACTTTTACCGGAGCAGAGCTGCCGCTGCCATGTAATGTGTGCATGCTTGTTCGAGGCCATGCATTCTTCAGCAGAAATAAATTCTGTCTGGAATAGTCACAAATCTGCCTGCGTGCATCCTGCCTGCTAGGGTTTGCATTTGGATCACCTCACTTATTGACAGATGTGTAAAATTTTATATACTGCACTCCCACAACTCCCTTGTGACTGTCCTGCTGCAGATGCTGGTGAGCCTGAGTTTTGGCAGCTGTGTTAAGCAATCGTATGCATTCAGGTTTTTGGGTTTTTTTCCCCTCCAGCCCTGTCTTTTCTTATGTGATATATTATTGCATGGAATTATTTTACGTTAATTCTGCCTGTTTATTGGTAATGTCCCATTCTTCCAGTCATTTGGATGCAAATGCAAAAGATAGATCCCTGGAGAAAGAGCAGGTCTGTTACTGGAAGATGAGACCATACCAGAGGATACAGAGTGAAATGCAGATGGTGTTGTCAGCCTCTTAAATATACAAATAAAGACAAAATGAGATCGTCCATGCAGCTGGAATGAAATCATATGGCCTTGCATGTGTTCCTGCCATAGCGTATTTCCTAGTGTGAGCAAGAGATGCTAAATTCTATCTTATGCAGGATGTTGTTTGACCAAAAGCTCATACTTGCTCCTTTAATCAGCAGCAGAATAATGTGTGTATGCATTAACTTTTCTCTGCACAGTATTTTTTTAACAAAACACCATTTATTTTAAATGTGTGTGTGGTCAGTTAAGAAGCCAGAATTGACTGTAGGGCTGGTAAGCTCCAAGAAAGAGAGAGGGAGATCATTACACTGCTGCTCATAGATAGCTATTTGTGAACCAGCTGATAATGTGCAAAATTAAGATTTCGTAAGTGGCATTTTAAATGAATGGCTAATGGCTGAAGATTAATTAAACAGAGTTGTTCAAAAGAGAAGCTGTTAAAATCTTGTTTATAGGCCAGTCACTTCCATACTTAAAGTGCAAACCCTAATAGCGTGTGGTATTTCCATTTAGAAGGCAAGCAATGTAACTAGGATATTTTCCTTGAACAAGGAAATCTACCTTACTGGATATGCAGCATGGATGGATAGATGTAGCATTGTGTACTGTGTTTTATTCTTCCTAATTAATAGTTATCTAGTAGCAGTACAGACAGACAAATGCTTTTCCTCTGAGAATTTGGTAATCTTAAATAAAATTGCTAAATCTTATTTTAATTAAAGTGTAAGGGACTTGGTTAAATCTGATGTCGTTCTATTTTCCCACTACTCTCCAGTAGTCCGTTCAACTTCATGTACTTTAGGGTTTTCAAAATGCCCAGCTTTTCATTGCTCGAGGTTGTCTTCTGTCAGAATGAGTCTCTTTCGCCCCATCATTAGCCTTACAGACTTGCTCTAGCTAAGAAAAAAAAAAAAGGTGTGTTTTCAGTCAGCTTTATTCTGTACTGCAATTCTGGCTAAATGATGAATGTTAACCTAGTCCCATTTCCCTGATTTAAGAGAAACAACAAGCAGCAGGTCGTTATGCTGCTCACAGTTGTGAGGCTTGTCCTTCCAGCAAGTCCTTTGCCAAGAAACTGTTTGTTTGTCTTTTGTTTTCCCTTTCTCTCAGCCCAGTTCCCAATCTTTTTGTTAACTATCTGCTGGTTTTCCCCCAGCTTCCCGACACAGTACTTACCGTTTCCTAGCTTCTGGATGTGCAAGTAGTTCCAGAGAAAGGCCTGGTGACTTGGCCTTGTGCAAGCTTTGCTGTGTAGCCCAGTGTAAGATGAATCAACAGTGCTGACCTCAGGGAGCTCGCACTCTATCCAAGCCATGGCTTTCAAAAACTCCTAGTTTTTTTTCCTAGCTGCTACTAGTTAAATGGAGGAAAGGGATTCTTTCTTTCATTGTCGAGATAATCTTGGTTTAGTAAAACTGACCAGTAGATGAGGGTATGGGATTTTGTTGTGCTAGACTTTTAGGTCTGCACATACTAAGAATCTGTCTTTTTTGGAGGTGGAAGAGGTTGGACATGAGGAGCATAGACCAACTCATGTGTGTGAGCATCTGTATGTTCAGGCTCCAGGTGATGACATGAGATCACAGCAAGTTCTGTCCTGACTTTGTTGAGATAAATTAGTGGCTTCTGGTCAAACTGTTTTTAAAAAGTAGGCAAAGTTTAGTGGGAGGCAAAGAATCCTTTCCCAGAAATCTTAAAGTAATGGACAAAGGGTTCAGTTTGGAGGAGAGGGAAAAAAGGGCTATCACCGGACTGCTTCAAAATGCTGAGTAGTTCCAGTTGAGACAGCAGTGATACCTGTCTAAGAAGGATGAAGAAGTAACTCTTAGATGTGACAGGGAAGATGGACATAGACTGACTGGAGCCATGAGAAATGTCTTTACTTCTGTTCGAGGTTATCCAAGGTCTGTGGGACCTGTGCTAACACGTTCCTCTGAGCTACAGGTAAAGCAATCCCCAGCCCCCCTCTCCATTAAGCAGTGAGGAGCATAACTGAGTCCTGAGAGTCTTCAGCTGGCATCCCAGAGTTTCTCATACGTTCTCAAAATGAACAGTCGATCAGTTTTCTCAGTTCCCAGGACAAACTCTTACACCAGTTGAGATGCCTGCAGCACAGGGAACCGTCGGGCACACCTCAGACCTACCAGCATTGCCAGGTTATGCTGCCACCAGGAACAACGCAGGAGCTCTGGTAGGGTTTTCCAGCATGACTGCTCGTGTCTAGGCAAAGTGCTTAGATCTGTGTGGTGCTCATACAGCTTAAATGTGTGGTGGAAACCTTACAGTGGAAACTGTTGTCTCTATGCATCCGTAAGATGTAGGGAATTTTTGCCATATTTTGAGAAGATTGTTTATACACTGGTTTTTCTGCAGTCCCAGTTTACCTGGGGTTTACACTGGCAGATCTTTAAGTTTTTTCTGCTAATCTTAATTCTTCTGTTCCACTGAGTGACTTAGCTCTCAACATAATAAGATACAAAATCTCTAATGGGGCCACAGATCTGACCTCAGAATTAGTTGATGGGAACCTTCTCATGGAGGGTTCAAGCATCTAATAGCAGGATAAAACGACTGCTCCTAAAGAGTCCAGGACCTTGCTCCCTGCTTGTGTCAAGATGCCAGTGGTGAAACGTTACCCAGTAAGCAGCAACGTTACTTAGTAAGCAGCATTGCTGATAGCAAGTAGAGGCGGAAGCACGAACCAGGTCTTTCAGTTAGCAGAAAACTGTAAGAATTGATGTTGTTTGAAAAGCTGAAAATCACTCAATATTGTGCTAGCAAAAATATTGGGAGGACTGATGAGATGTGATGGAAATGGCTTAATAGGCAACAGGATGCTGAATAAAAAGAGAATAATTGTGATTATTGTCTGACAGCTGTGCAGAGGATACAGTCGATGACACTCTAAAATGTGCTATTTTTCAATCCATGATCACAAGTCCACTGGCACAGACAGTAATCCGAAGGGTCATAGTTAGGCAAGAAATAGTTTATTGTTTCATCAGCTCAAGTCTTCTGATGTAGTTAAGTTGGTATATACTCTGAACCTCTGTGACTGTCCTTACATCCCCGCAAGGAGACGTGGCACCGTATGGAGTCCGCTGTACTGTGGCTAAGGAGCAGTTTCTCTGGCAGGCCATGCGGCAGCAGAACATTTGTTGACATTGATCAAGGTATCAGTATTGATCTTGGGATGGTCTAAGAGAATTGTGACTATTTTGTGGAGAGTGATGTTAGACTGTCACAGAAAAAGAAATAAATAACTTGTCTTAAGCTACATTGTGGCCTGCATCTGAGAGAAAGTGAGGTCTTTCATTAGGACAGAGGGATGTGAGAAAATGATGTTGCTTCAGATAACCATACTGGTTATCTTTTTTTGTCACTAACTTGTCCTTGGTGTCTGGAGGCCATTTTTAGAAAGCAGTGGAGAGTGATTGCATGAAAGATTTTATACTCTGCAGTTGTCTGCAAAACAGGTAGCTGCCTTCATTTTTTCATTCCACCAAGCTCAAGAGAGAAACAAAAAACAACTCGTGATAAAAAAGATGCAAGAGGAGTGAGTGTGAGATACCTTTAAAAAGTGCTAAAAATGAAATAAATGTAACATACTTGTAAAGCAATAAATGTCCTCTTGATTTTTTTTTTCCACCCCCCCCTCCTTGTTTCTCTCCAGTTTCCTACTTGTGTAGCAGTAGGTCAGTGTGACAGCTTTCCAGTGTCATAGTCCTCTCTTGAATCTGCACTCTGGGAGGTTGCTAGCCCCTTCCCTCCAGGGACTTGGAAGCAGTGAGGAGAAACAAGAAAGAGCCAACTAATGTTTTAACATTTCAGACATCGTCTTATTGTGCAGTCTTCGACCTATATTTATAGTTTAATTTCTTCATTCACTTAAAATTTTAATCTTAAATAAAATTTTTCAGCCTAATAGTATCTTAGGGGCATTTCTTCTCAAACCAGTATTAGCTAGAACGTGTCCTTCAGCTGTGGAGTTTATCTGTTATGAACACTTCTGCCCTTAGGCTTTGATGCCTACTTAGACATGGATATGGTTATTACCTTGTAAATGGGAATCAACAGCAAATGATCGTTATGGTATTTACATAAAATGCATGGAAAACAATTATTTTGAGACTGGCCTGTAAGTTTAAGCATAGAACATGTTTCTAATGCAAGTGTTGTACATGGCCTGGCAATTAAAAAGTAAGCAATAATGCACCTTCAGAGGGAAGTAAGCAATAATGCACCTTCAGACCACGTTCAAAGTGTGGTCTGTCTTGTGGGGAGGGGGCAACTATTTTCTATGCCTGAGTCACCATAATGGTCAATAATTGCCTGAAAGGACTGCTTTAATTGAGCACTTGTATGCTGTAAGTGTGCTGCTAACCAGGAGACCTGGATTGCTTCTGCTCTGCTCTTGGGTAATGACAGAGGAGCCTTCTGTGGCTGGAGCCCTTGCTTTACATATCAGCAGATACTTCCGTAACATGACAAAGGGGTGTGAGGTTGTGGAGGAGGGTTGGGGAACAACATCAGAGCAATAAACCTGCTCCTAATTGTTATTGATAGTTAGTACACAAATTAGAAGCAGACAGTCTGCAGTCCTTCACCTGAATAAGGTGTTGTTTTCTTCCTTTAACATCTTCTGCTGTTCCTGTCCGTGATTTGAAAAAAACCAGGAGGCAATTATTTTGTGCTTCTATATACAATGGCGATGTTTAAGCAGCAGCTGCTTCAGAGAGGGAGAGTAAAGGAGACTGGGGGGGAGGGACTGATCTTTTCCTCTTTTTCTCTGTAAATACCAGTGTCTGCATCAGTGGTGATGCTTTGACCTCTTTGCTATAGAGCTTGAAAAGTCTCTTGCACTTAGTGACATGTTCTGGCTCCAAAACTGAATAGGCAGAAGTCTAATTCTCTTTCTTTGAGTGCTGTTACAAATAGATTATCAATCTAAATATGATAAGTGCTTGAGAATTCCTCCCAAAATTTAGACTCATTAGTCTGAGTACTGGTGGTTTTTTACATGTCTGTATGGCTTCGGAAATGATTAACAATATTCCTTCATACCTTTTCTCCTTTAATCTGCACTCTGCCTACTATCTCATTACTATTAGCTATGGCAAATATACCAGATGTCTGAGCAGCTTCATTGTTCTGTTGTTTTTCTTTTCAAGACTCTAATGCATAGATAGATGTTAATTTCTCTTTTGTGTTAAAACCTGCCTCCAGGAATAAGATTACCAGTGTTCAGTCTTTGGCTGGTAGAGATACTGAGGTCTCATATCTTCTGAATGCTTTGTCTCAGTGTTTCTACTAGCTCAGTGCATTTATAGTGGAGGTCTGTTCTTCTATAATGCCCATGGAACCTTAAATTAATGTCCCCTGACTTTAGGAAAACAATTTTAACATGTTTTCTAAATGTTTTCTTTATTCCCAGGGTTGAGAAATGATACACAAAGACACCTGCTCTTCCAAGTGGGTGGAAATTGAAAATCGTGCCAAGAAAAATGCTGTTTCTCAGAAAAGATTCAAAATATGCATTGTTTAAAGTGTGGCATAAACAAAATAGATTATGTAAGGTTCATGGGCCCTTGTTTGGGATGAGATCACTCACTCGTGGGTCCGGTTCTCTACTAACAATACTTAGTGCTTATATCTAAAAGGAAGCTACAGGCACTGAATCAGCACAGCTCCCTTCAGTTCTACATAAGACCCACTGTTGTGCTTGAGTAACACAGCGATGGCTCCAGACCTTTAAGAAAATGTGTGCTGGTTTGGCTGGGACAGAGTAAATTTTCTTCATAGCAGCTAGTATGGGGCTATGTTTTGGATTTGTGCTGGAAACAGTGTTGATAACACAGGGATGTTTTCATTTCTGCTGAGCAGTCCTGACACAGAGTCAAGGCCTTGTCTGGTCCTCACCCCACCCCACCAGCGAGCAGGCTGGGGGTGCACGAAAAGCTGGGAGGGGACACAGCCGAGACAGCTGACCCCAACTGACCAAAGGGATATTCCATACCATATGACGTCACGCTCAGCATATGAAGCTGGGGGGAAGAAGGAGGAAGGGGGGGACGTTTGGAGTGATGGCGTTTGTCTTCCCAAGTAACCGTTACGTGTGATGGAGCCCTGCTTTCCTGGAGATGGCTGAACACCTGCCTGCCGATGGGAAGGAGTGAATGAATTCTTTGTTTTGCTTTGCTTGCGTGCGCAGCTTTTGCTTTACCTATTAAACTGTCTTTATCTCAACCCACGGGTTTTCTCACTTTTACCCTTCTGTTTCTCTCCCCCATCCCACTGGGGGGGAGTGAGCAAGCGGCTGGGTGGGGCTTAGTTGCTGGCTGGGGCTAAACCATGACAACACATTTCTTTAAAATGGATCAGGAAACAACGGATCGATTTACAGGTAACAAATGTGAATGTGTGTTTACTGGGAAGAAAAGTGACAGTTCACATCTGGGTTTAGATAAACACATAAATTTGGTAGTGGATGCTTCATTTCTGTAGATGTAGGTAGTAATATGTGACAGTCACTGTGTATGATAAGATCGCAGCAGTTGCCACAGTACATAAAAGGATACAAGAACAGATGAAATCATTAATGGTTTCATATCGTATCCTGTCTTATTTCCGGTAACATAGCATGCCTGGAACTTAATGGGACATATCTTTGTAAGAATCAACAGGTATGATGTTCTGGAAAACATGAAAATCTGCAACCTTGCATGAGAGGCCAAAGCAATATGTTGGATCTGACATTTTTTTAAAGTACAAATTGTGTCATTGGTATAGTTACATAAGGTAGAACTTGTAAATTTATGTTGCACAATTTGAAAAGCAAATGATAGCATGTGGATTTGTATCTGCTGCTCAGAAAGAAGACTGATGTGCAAGTCCTGTTTCCATCAAAGTGACAAAATTTCTGTTGACTGAGGTGGGAAATTGGAACTGATTCCCCTGCCTGGTTCTCCCTGAAAGAATGATGAAGTGATGTTTTCTTTTCTGTTTTATACTTACTAGTTTCACAGCCAGATTACTGTAACTTGAGCTTTTTTGCCATACCTAGAATCATAGAATCGTTTAGGTTGGAAAAGACCTTTAAGATCACCAAGTCTGACCGTTAACCTAACAGTGCCAAGTCCACCGCTAAACCATGTCCCTAAGCACCACATCTACACGTCTTTTAAATATCTCCAGGGA
>NW_009224144.1:87430-92502 GCF_000690835.1 Fulmarus glacialis | reverse complement strand
ACCCCCACCTCGCTACAACCTCCTTTCAAGTAGTTGTAGAGTGCGATAAGGTCTCCTCTCAGCCTCCTTTTCTCCAGGCTAAACAGCCCCAGTTCCCTCAGCCGCTCCTCATAAGACTTGTGCTCCAGACCCTTCACCAGCTTCGTTGCCCTTCTCTGGACACGCTCCAGCACCTCAATGTCCTTCTTGTAGTGAGGGGCCCAAAACTGAACACAGGATTCAAGGTGCGGCCTCACCAGGGCCGAGTACAGGGGCACCATCACCTCCCTGCTCCTGCTGGCCACACTATTTCTGATACAGGCCAGGATGCCATTGGCCTTCTTGGCCACCTGGGCACACTGCCGGCTCATGTTCAGCCGGCTGTCAACCAGCACCCCCAGGTCCTTTTCCTCTGGGCAGCTTTCCAGCCACTCTTCCCCAAGCCTGTAGCGTTGCATGGGGTTGTTGTGACCCAAGTGCAGGACCCGACACAACCTCATTAAATCTCATACAGTTGGCCTCGGCCTGTCGATCCAGCCTGTCCAGATCCCTCTGCAGAGCCTTCCTACCCTCAAGCAGATCAACACTCCCGCCCAACTTGGTATCGCCTGCAAACTTATTGAGGGTGTAAGTCATACTTCTGCACGACTGTTTTTGTTAACCGCTTTTATTACCTTTTGGCCTGTTCTTTGTATCATGCTATTGCCTAAATGAGTTTTACATTTTTGTACCCCAAAGTTTAGAGCATAGAATACAGAAGAAATCCATATTAAAAAAGCCTGAAACATTAATTGGACTAGACTACAGCATTTAAAGTAACCTATTCTATCGTCCATTTACCTCCCACATGAAATGAAAACTCTATTTTGATCTGAACTGTCACAGATAATTTCTGCACATAAAACACATCCAGAGACAGCTTTCAAATGGAGTTGTCACTTCTTATTTAGCAGGCTGGGGACTCTCTATTGTTGTCAAACCCTCTTTGCAAAAGCATCACTAACACACTGATTTGCACAGTTGTATGTAAGAGGAGGAATGGTCGCACAGCCTCCATGAAACAAAAAATTGTGCATAGGTGCTGGAATTCATACCTGCAGCTGAACTTACTTACTGCTTAGGAGAAAATTCCTTTTTTTTTTTTTTTTTAAATACTATTTTTAAGCAGATTTTCATACTGTGTGCTGGTGTGGGGAGGGGTTGTTTTTAGTGTAATGAGGTTTTAGTGTGAATAGTGATGATTAACATTTAAAAGCTAGTAGTCAACATTCTGTTATTTTCCCTGACCTCTAAGGGACCAGAAGTTTGGCTTTTATCTCTTCACAAATTTCAGGAATTCTTAAGCAAGTGCACTGGGAATATCTCTGCACTGTGAGTACAGAACTGCTGCCTCAGAGTGTATTCCAGCCAAGATGCTGAGGCAAGGCTGTAGGGCACTTGTTTCCAGACTGTTATGGTGGCCAACGTGGCCATCTGGTGAGGCCGGCTGGAAGACCCAGCTATGGCATCGCAGAAGAAGACAGCTTAAAAGTTGAGAACTACCATTCCTCAGGTTTTGTAACATTCAGTTTGCCCTCGAACATGATGTATTTTCATAAAATAAATTTGCCTCCTAGCCTCAGTTGTATTCTCATAAATTTATGCTGTTGGAATATACCGTTAAATAGTAGTAATGTATGATTTTTATTTCATTTTCCTCTCAAGGTCGGAAAATTGACCAGGATTAGGGGATGAAGAATTTGGTTAGTGTGATGAGCTGTCCTTTATTGCTGTCTCCACGACTACTCTATGCAGGATTAAACAGCAAAACACAAGCTGGCAGAGTGCTCTTCTGACCTAATTCTGCATCACAACACAGATAGCAGACTATCTGCTGATCTATCTGATAAGCATGACTTTGTCAAATCCAGATGTATGTTCAGGAGTGAAAGGAGTGGAACACAGATGAGGTCCAAGAGCCAGGGTCCTGCATTTTCTCCAGCTGCCTGAATCCTTTAGGTATCTTCACTGCTGCAGCTGGGGCTGAGGGGCAGGACTGGAGGGAGGGAAGCTGCCTTTTGCAGTGTGGAATCTACAGAAAAACAAAACTAAAAGCTAGAGCATAAAACATTACTGGTCAAAGTCAATTACCTATTTTAAGGGCCATATCTTCTGTAATGAAGCAAGAGATACAGACTGGAAATCACATTCTGATTTCTAAGCTCTATGCCAGAAGATTTGAGGATTCTTTGTTCTCAAAAATGTGTCTCAAACTCCTTCCTGGAGAGGGATATGATGGGGAGGGGGTTTCTCTGCTCCCACTTTTGTACATGTAGTGTATTCATGAATCAATTTTAATGGCTATCCCATAGGGAGCAGTGAATTAGATGAGGAAAAAAAGGGTAATTTTGTGCATTAATGGAGAATATACTTGAATGGAGAAAAATGAGGGAAGGAAAAGTCTTATGGTCACTGTGCTTAAGTCAGTGATAATGCATATCCATGGGGTTTTAAACCTTGGCCATTGCAGAAAAAATACAGCCGATGGAAGCGATCTCTCCTCTTCCTTCTCTCAAATCTTGGTGCGCCAGCTTGCTTTCCTCTCTCCAGGTGGGACAGGTGTACTAAGCTGGACTGGATAGAGCATATCCATCTCTCTCCTGCTGCACGCATGGAGGCTGTGATCCACGTTTGTGCTCAGTTGGCAAGTTTATAAAGTTGAGGACTAGAGAAGTGGATGGATGTTTATCCTACACTGGAAATAGTAATTTTGGAGGCTGCATTCTCACAGGTATTCTGTACACACTTTTTACGGTTACCTGGCACCAAAGCAGCTTGGTCCTATTTGTCCAGTAGCTCTATCAAGTTTTAAATAAAAAAAATTGTATACTGCTAATCTGTAGTGACTTTAAACAGCAGTGAGGCTCATAACTCTGAAATTGTCTTTGCAGCCTGTATAGGCATGTTATATTTGCCTCCTTCCTAAAACACTAAGTATCACTGTCAGGCATCCTGCGGACTAGCATTGTTTCCATATTATCTTGCGCTCCCCCACCTGCTTTTACTGTTTCTGTTGTTCTGCTGTGTGTGGGAACAGGACTGTCTTTTTATTACGCATCTGTGCAGAGCATATTGCAAGGAGAGTTGTATCTCTGATGGGGATGTTGCAGTGGTGTTTTGTCTGCAGGTGTTCCTGAGGCAGTCTTGAAAGATTTGAAGGTTATCTCAAAACTACATGGAGGTAAGGAAGATACCTGTCAAAAGCTGGAGTGAGGCCACTCCAGCCTACATTGTTTAGCCTGGCCCTCGCTACAGAATTTGGAAAGGTCTGTACCCTCATGTGTTTGCCTGACCTTTTAGAGGCAGTGTATGCCTGTTCCTCCCCTCTGCGTTCCAAACCAGCTAGCAAATGGCCTGCTCCAATCCAAAGGTGATGTGCTTAGGTTAACATTGGTGTGTCCTTCTGAGAGCACAGTACCATCCAAAAAAAACTTCAAAGCGTGCTTTTCTGTAGGTCTGCCTTCAAAACACGAAGCAAACATGTCCCGCAGCAACGCCAATTACTGACTTTTGAGAATATCCGTAAGTAATGGTCACACCCTCATTTCAAAGACAATATATGGGGCCATTATCTGAGCAAATACAGTACATGTCACTGAAAATCCATTGATGATGATGGATTCTGGTTACTGTTGACTGCAGCCAGATATGGGATGGTGAGTAAGGGGTAAAACATTAGCCCTTGAGCTCTGTGGGTTTTTCTCTGTAAACAGGATTTTGTAAGAGCTCAAGCAAAATACGAAAAAAAGAAGAGCTGGAGATGAGTCTCAGGGAAGATGTGGGGAAATAAGGAGGCAAGGAAAGAAGATGGAATAACAAAACTAAAAAAGCATCCTTTGAGGGGAGAGGGAAATCAGATGAAAAGATTTTTAAAAGGGAAAAATTAAGAATTTGAACAGTGCCAGGACCTTCTCTTTGCAGACTGTCAAAAAGATGTTTGTATCTAGAAGAGTTAATTCAGGTTTGAAAAAGTCCAAGAGTTACAGGGGAAGCTAAATTGCTTGACTATTTTGAAACCTTCAAGGAGAAGCATATAGGAAAACTATGAAAAAAATACACTGCTAGAAATATTCTTGATCTGCTGAGGAATGAGTGTGTTTGTATTTGAAAACACTATCATGTCAATATTGTTTTAGTGTCCTGAATTTCATTGTTAAGTGGAGTTAACTTATATGAATCAGAAACATTTCAAGATTTTCTTTTTTTAAGTAACTTCTGCTCATGTGATGTGACACTGCTATGTGCCTTCTTCCAGTAAAAAATGTAGAATTCCAGAGATGTGCTGTCTGTAGATCAAGGTTTGATAAAGTTACCTTTCATTAACACAGATACTCCTTTTTGTGGAAATGCAGGCAGTTTCAGCTCTTCTCATTTCCATAAATTGGTGTAAGCACAATGTATTTTGTATACTTACAGTGGAAACCTAGCGCTAGAAGCAGAACACATTTTGATTTGCAGAATGTGCATGAGTGGTATTTCCCCTACCTGTTCCCCTGCTTGATAATACCAAGTGAGTGATTATCCCTCGCTAGCGTGTGCCATCGCTGACCACGGTGCGCAGAGCCAGCTCCCTTCAACAGTCAGAAGAGGCCCCTGCAGCGGCTGTGTTAGAGGAGCTGCAGTTGGGGTCCTGCCCTGCGCTGCCTGCTGGTGCAGTGCCTCCCTCCACTGTCCCCAGCGGGGCTGGTGGCAGGAACCTTGGCCAATATCCTCCCAACAGGGTACTTCAGGAGTCATCTGAGGCCACAGTATATACACGTCCTCAGCATTGATGAGGGGTGCATTTTTTTTTTCATCTTGTTCATGTTACGAAATAGAGGCAATGGAAGAAGAGATTTGTTGTCTTGGTCTTGACTCAGAATATATTTACCATTAACCACTCCACCCCCCAACCTTTTCTGTAGTATTCACTTGTCAGCTTTGACCATGTTCCCCAGGGTGAGATTTCTCCTCATTTTGTAATGAGGTACAGGACTTTCAGGTTTTTCTGTGTGTTGCCACCAAAACCAATGTTACAGCCGGACTCAGCAGCAACAATGGCAACACGCAATAAT
>NW_009224144.1:73176-87404 GCF_000690835.1 Fulmarus glacialis | reverse complement strand
TTCACATAATGCTCAACAGCATGATCTGATTTGCTGTTTTCACGTAAACTAGGTTCTTCTGTAGCGGATGGAGAGAGATTCATTCAGAGTGGAGCTTCACTTCTCTGGCTGCAGCTATGTCACTTTACTTATCTGGTTTTTATTGTAAACGTGGTTTGCTTGAGGATTTTGGGGAGCAGTACCTTTGAGGCTGCTTTTAAGCGTAGGGGGAACTAAGTCGTAGTCACTGGCTGCAGACCTCCAGCTCTGCTGGTGAGGGAGGAGAGGAGGAGCGGGTGTTTCAGCAGCATGCACAGACTGTGTCCTCCTCCATCTGAGGAAGCTGCTGTTGTGGCTGCCAGAGGAAGCTTTTGGGCTTGTAGAAGACAGCTGTGGCACACACATGGCTCCCATCAGTGGTGGCAGCAACAGGAATAGGAGCCATATTCGCAGCGCTTTCCTTCCCCAAGGAGTGCAGGAGAGCAAGTAGGAGCGGCTCTTTGGGGAGGCAGAATTGTTTCCAGGGCTTGTGGAAGGGAATAGAGGTAGAGAGTTGCACAGAGGCAGGGGAAGCTGTCTGTCTCCCTCCCTCCCCATGCATGAGAGGTGCAGAAGCTCTGCACTCCCTCCTCCCCAATCTATCAGTCCTTTGCTAATTGTCTTCCCCCACCTAAAACTTTTTGGTCCTTTCCTGCCCTCCTCCTCTTTTTTTCCCCCACAGCCTATTGAAATCTTCCCTGCTTCCCCCTGAAACTTGCTTTGCCATTGCTGAATTGCATTTTGCCACCCCACGAATGAGAACAAAATAAACTACTTTATCTCAATCATTTGGGCAGCAAAATGCAATTTGCTTGTGTTGCTGCAGATCTTTGAGCCAACTCTGGTCTGGACACTTTTATCACTTTGCAATCTAATCTGCTGAATATCTCGGATCCTCTTGCATTGGAAGAAAATGGTTTCATAAGAAAAAATTTTTTAGAACGCCAGCTGTGTACTTATGCATGCACAAACCCACTGTGATATACATGTCCTCATATATCTCTATATGTATGTATGTGCATGTATAATAAATAAAAAATACATATAACACTTTGGAAGTCCACACCTAACTTGCTAATGTCAGCTACAGTTGATAGACAGCTAAGTCAGGCTCTTTTTATAGTCCATTTCTAAAATGAAACCATAAATTTTAAAGCCAGGCTTCATCATTGCAGAGAAAAAAGCTTTTCCAGTCTATTGATGAAATATAACATTTGATAGGATTTATGAGGCCCAGATTCAGAAGGATCATTTGCAGAGCACTTAAAGCTGCTTTTTCCTGCCCTTTGCCTTCCCTCCTCCCAAATACACATACCAAAAAAAGCCATTAGTAATGAAAAATTATTAAGGAAGATTTTTCTTGATTCTATACAAATGTCAATTTGAGAGAGACAAAGAGGAAGAAAACAGTTGCAGGAGTTCTTACAGTAAAGGGGTCTAAGTAGAGCCAGGTTGATTATATGAGAGGAATACTGACTTTTACTAATAAATACACAGTGTGATTATTTGCTGTAATACAGTCATTTGTAATGTGTGTGTGTATATGTATTTTTAATAGTACCGGATGGAATTTTATTTTTTTATCACATTGAGATATTCACAAACCAGCCGCATAAAGTTAAAAATAAAAACGATACCCAGCTTCTTGGTATCTTGATAAAGTTTCCTTCTGGCTTGTATTACCAGAGTGATAATTTCAGAGGAAAAACATCTTCTGTAACTTGTGATCACAGTATCTGTCAAATGGTAGGAAATGAAGAAAACTGCCAGACAGTGTCAGATTTATTAACAGCTCTAAGAAAACCAAAATTAATGCATTTTCTCATCTTTGATGGGTTGAAATGTCCATGTGCTGTACTTATCTTAATGGACAAGTGGAGGAAGTAGCACTCATCAATTAAGTCTCTCATTAAGCTGACTCCAGCTTAATCTGGAGCACATGCAGGAGTACTATGTGCTTACCAGGCTGTACCACAAAGGTGTTGCGGTTGCTGTTAAGGAGTACTCATCCCGCAGATGCCAGGAGCAAACCAGCTTTATGCTGCCTTCAGGAACGCATAGCCAGCCGCTGGAGCAGGGAGCACGCAGTCCTATAGGGCAGGGAGGGGGACAGCCATATGAACGCGGACTGCGCCAGTTGTGAGGGGAGTTGCTGGCCTGACTTCCATTGGAAAACTGTATTTCCACCTGTTAATAACCAGCCTTCAACCATTTGGGTTGAAAATATCCAGGTAAGAGGTGTGCTGAAGCTGAATTTTTATGGAACATGGTGACAGCGGTTTTGGTGGGGCCTGGATGGAGAAGACAACGGGTTGTTTTGTCTGTGTAAAAAGTAAAAATAAGAAGCATATGATTCTTTCAATAAGAAGCTGTAGCCTTTCCATACGCTGGAACGGGGCCTTTATATTTAGGAAGGGAACACAGCCTAGTCTTATACCAGACTGTGCCTTTTGCCACCCCTTGAACGGTGACAATTTGACTGAGTTAGAAGATTTAGAGTACTTCCCACACACATGATAGAAACTTGGCTGCTGACTTCACCAAAAGTGCTCATCCTGAGCTGCCAGAGCCTAGACATGCTTTTCCAGTAGTAGGTTCTCCTGGCTGCAGGGACCAGAGAGGTTCCTGGTGCAGGAATGAAGGATGAGGTGAACAGGGCGTGATGAGTGTCCCCTTGCCCTTACCCCCCATCTTCCAGGGAGGGAGAGGGTGAGCTGATTTGAATGCAAAAGCCTAAGAAATGCCATGGCCAGGCGGGACAAGAATAGGAACGGAGAAGAGGCAGGATGCTGGAGCAACCAGAGGATTGGGAGGCTAAAGGAGGGGTGCTGGGTCAGGGCAGAGTTGTGGGCAATAAGTAGGTGCTTCAGAGTAGAGAGAAGTTTACTGGTACTGCAAGTTTAATGCTCTGCTAGCGTGTAAGACATGAGCACACTCATTTGAACCAGTGAAGAAAGGAAGAAGTGCTCTTGGGTGCCCCAAGCCACCTATGGCCTCATCATTCCTGGCAGGCTGCTTTGTGAAGTGCTTCTGGGAGATGGGTTTCAAGGAGTGCTGGAAGGAGAAATGCTGACCTAGGCGCATCAGGGGAGGTGTTTCTGTACTAGAGCAGCCTGTGGGACAGCGGTGTGCTTGTATGGGAAGCCAATAAGTGAGTGGAGGAAATTGGCATCCTTGGCTGAAAGGTATAAAGGGAAAGACTTCCAAACATCAGGATGAGAACAGGGAATGAGGGGAGCAAGACAAAAACAGATGTGGAAGGATTTGTAAGGTGTGTCTCTAAGCATGGTAGTTGAAACCATATGAGAGTCATTCTGTAGAGATAGAGATGGGCCTGAACCAGAACATCTGCTTTAGCATTTCTGGGACTTCCCAAATGCAGAGAGATAGGCTTGCTCTTCTTTTTCCAGGTTAGATACACCAGGAAATGATTGTGTGTAGTTTGAAGATTCCATTACTTCTTTTTTTCCATTTTAATTTATTGTTTTTCAAAACTTTTTTTTTTCCCCCCTGAAAAGGACTAGTGCTTACCTTCAACCTTAAACACCTGAAAATCAGCCCTGACTTCTCCAAGTGGAAAAGTCGAGTAATTTCAGAAGCGCAGTGGAGCTGCAGCTGTAAGAAGAAGGATCTAGCAAAGCTGTGCATGTCTGGAAGTCCAGGAGCTTCCATTGCCTACATAATAAAAAGTAGTAAAGTTACACTGCTAACTTTAGGCCCCTGAGTTCAGAAATATTTCTCCGAAATGCAGTTCGGCTTATAAAGTGTTTAATTCTGTTGATGTGGAGCTTGTGATGAGAGCTAGTTGAAGGAATGTGCGCTCCCCAGTCTTTGCGAATGTGAACAAAACAACTGTGCTAGGAGGAGCCCAGCTGCGCGGGGGAGAGGTGCCTGAGGAGCGAGGCTGCTGGAAGGGTAGGCAGGGTGGCCATGAAGGCGGCAGAACTTTGCAAAATCCATCAACCACTTCAGCATCTGGCAGGGTTTCTGTTGAGCAATAACCAACCACAAGCTAAATTTGCCATATATAATTCCTGAGAGAAGCTAGTGGTAACTGATGTTTTGACTTTTGAGCGTGTTCCTGTGAAACTGCTCAGATCTCAGCTGTAGTTTGGAAATACTGCCCTGTCAGAGAACTAAAATGAATTTACCTTCAGGGTTGTCCCCATGGTAAGATTGTCATAAAATTTTTAGCCCCTTGCACTACTGCAGTGTAGAAAATGTAATTAAGCCTGTTTCTCTTGCACATCTGTTAAATGCTTCGTGTGTCATTTTAGTATATATTCAGAAGTGAACTTTGGATCATTATATTGCAGTTAGGATGTTCCAAAGAGTACGTATGGATTATACTCCCCTCTGTGAGAAGCCCCATGTATTGTAAGAGTCATTCGAGCATGCTCAACGGTGCTTTCATTCTGCTGTGCATTGCACTCGCAGCTAGTAAAATACGTTAGAAATAATTTCATTTGTTGTCTTTGCTTTTCTTTAGCTTGTAGTTGGAACGTTAAATGCTTTCCTTATAAGGCTTACATGCTTCACCTTGCATGTGCCAGTGGCTTAACAAGAACATCTGCTGTCTTTCTGTAGCGAATCTGATGATTTTTCTATGCACGTATATTTAGTTGTACATATAAATAGAATTCAGGCACTGTTAGATGCGTATGAAAGTGTACGTCAGATTGAAATGGTAACATATGAGGTTTTCTGCAGTTCCATTTATGAAGTATCAAGTTAAAAACGAAGCTGTGAAGTAGCCAGAAAACTTTTTATTTCTGCAGCCAAAGGCATATGCTTGTACAGCCTAACTTAATTAGGTCTCTGATATATTCTTAGAATGGTCAGTATTTCATGTTGTGTCATTGTCTGCGAGTTGCTTTTTCATTATAGTTGGGCTTCTACGCAGCATAATGTAGGAGAGCATTGCTCCAGATGTCTGGCTCCTTTTACCGATTTTGTTGCTGTCTACAGCAAAATTTGAGTTTAGCTCTACAGTGCAAATTCCCTTTGAATCTTTGGATGCCCTTAAACAGCGTAGTACTGGAATATGTGTAAATGTCTACAAAGTACGGTGATTGGAGTGGCTGGTTTAAGAGGAGCTATAAAACGGTTCCAGCTGGAGTGCATTCTTGAGGTAAGCTCAAAATACACTCCAAATTGTCAGCACACTACTCAGGAAAAACACAAGAAACAAATCATCTTTAGTGTGCTTTGCTTCCTTTAATGCACATAAGGATAGTGTAAATGGAAGCCGGTCAATTTTCAACGGTTTGTGTAAAATTGTCCCTAGGTTTTGCTTCTGTACTTCAGCCTTTGTGAATAAATGCATCACACTAGGTTGTAAGTATACCTGTGTGTATTGCTGTGGACATAACGCTGTATGTATTTCAATAAGTATTGTGTATCTGTCCATTAATATTTATATGGAACTGAGAGCTTTGGTTCTTGCAATTTTTAATAAACATTGATGGTGTTACTAGTTTATACAGAGCATTCAATATGCTCCATCAAAATGGCAGCTCTAATTAGGTTCCTTGAATTAGCTAATGGATTTTGAGAAAGATAGCTTACAAAGCTCTTACAGCTGTCCAAGATATTCCTGCCATGGCAGAAAGACAAAAGGCCGCTGGAAGCTACAGACTTTAAAGCTTTAGAAATGCAGCTGATAGTTTAAAAAGATAAATTACATTTGTATTTTTTTCCCGTAAAAGTCCTAATGCTGGACTAATGTTATCCTCGTAGTGACCATTCATTAAAAACACCCAAAAAAGCCAACTTTATAGCGAGGATGCATTTTGGCTATGAGAGCTATGCTTTTCCCTGATGCTTTGCACATGGTATAAATTAATTTTTTTTAATGTAAACTATATCTGTAACAGAATTACAGACACAGAGACTTTTATTTTTGAGTTGAGGTTGAGATTTCTACCTCATTTCTGCCTAAGTCACGTATTACAAAAACAAACCACATAGAGGATTAGTTGCTGCCGCTCTGCCAGTGGCATAGATTTGCATGTGTGTAACGAAGAGCAGGATATAGTCCCTAGTGTGAAACTTGGAGAGGTAATTTCTGGGAGAAAACGGATAGTTACTCCGGGCTTTGTAGTTTTCAACAAAATATGTTTTAGAACATGGGCAGCAGCATCTACTGTGAGTGAATTCTTAGATCCTCGATTCTTCCCTCACAAGGGAGTGCAGAAATTAAGACTGCACTGAATTGTCACCTTCTCTCCCTCCTGCCTTTGCTTTGTGTGCTAAAGGGAATTCCTGAGGGACTCTTGAATGGCTAATTCATTGGAAGTCTGTAAAGTACTTATTATCTCAGCTTTAGCGATACGTTTAATAAACTGTAGTGCAAAAAGCAATAGTCTGCAAGTGAAAAAAACTAGCTGCCTGTTGCAGGCAGGTGTGATAGCCATTAAGAAATAGAGCTACATTTCCGCACAAGAGTTTAGCATTCAGCATTTGCTTTGTTGAATTGTTAAAGCTGCTGTAAATGGAGTTTGGAGGGCTGAAAATCTGCTCTGTGTTGATGTGACCTATCTATTGTAAATATGCCAGCTGCTTTACATCAGTAAAGTAAAATACCCCCTCCCAAGCCGTGTTGTAATACAAAGTGCCAAAAAAGGCAATTTAAGTACTTTGCCGTGTAAATCCAGAAGAAATTACCTTGGAGAGAAGGCCCTCAATTATGCCTCACACGTGACTTCTGCATGATGAATAAAAGGCATAATTGATATCATCTTTAGTGAAGAAACCAGAAACTGTTGCATTGTCTAGAGGCTACTGAAAATACCAGGAAAATCTGTTTTTCATTACTTTCATTGTGTATTGTTTATAGAGAGTTTGGTTGTTGTCAGCAGCCGAGTCCCTAATCTCCCAGCTTTCCTAGCCCTTCGGAGACACGTGCACATCTCGGATCAACAAGACAGCAGTAAACTGGTCACATGCCAGAAACAGACATTGCCATTAACCATCCTGAACTGTAAGGCATCTTTTTTTTATTATCAGTTAAAATCTGGTGATTGGCTTCCTTGATGAGGCACAATACATTGAGCAGAAAAAAAGAAAAAAATGTCTTTTCTTTGAGGTAAAGATGACAAGCTGGCTACAAACAAGAAAATGCCCACTTTTTTTCTTTCCTTCCTACTTGATTGCAAATAACCTGTTTCTGTTAGAGTGGCACATACTATATCTGCTGTTACGGTGAAGTTAAACCTCAGTGTGCCAATTTCGTTTCTGCAAAGCAACAAATTAGGCTATACTGCCCATTATTTCTGGCCAGCTGTAGTCAACTCTAAGTTATAACAGAGAGTAATGGAGATGAGAAGTGGCCTGGATTGAAAAGATGATGCTCATCTGAATGTCTAGGCCATCTGCCATGACAAACAGGAAAAGGTGTTGTATGTCATGTGAAAGGAGGGAAACATAAAAGGATGCTTTATGTCAAGCCACTGAGAGATATTTTATAAACAGTTTGGAAGAACTGAAAGTGATACAAATCTGTTGGTCTCAATCTTCAAATCGTTCTTTTGAGGCTTCTGTAAACATATTATGAACTATTTGGGGAAAGAAAAGGTTAATGACACTGCTGATTCATATCATGCAAGGTTCTCTTCCCTTTTTTCTTCCTAATGAGTCTGTAGGAACCTAAGAATATCATCTTCTTTCTTTCTACTAAGCTCCTAATGTCAAGAGGTCAGTAGTGATGTTACAGGGTCAATAGGACTCAATTTACATTGAGACAAATGGTAGTCATGCGCTGCCCTAGGAGTCTGTGACCTTTTGGACAGAAGTGGTTGCACTGCTTTTATGTTAGCCTAAAGAATTGAAAGGTGACAGCATATGTTCCACTGAAGCACAGTTACGACTTTTTTAAATATTGTAAAGCAGATTAAGACTCAGGGACTTTAGTATATAAGTTCAAATAAACTTAAATAAGTGTAAATAGCTTCTTCAGTATGTTTTCCTGCAGTTTGTTTATGATTCTTGACTTTATATGTATTTATGTACATATGGATAGAGGGAATCATATCCATCTAATGCTTCTCATGTCAGCCCATCTATACAGACCCTCTCAAGAGAGTCCTGTCTAAACGGAACTGGGCTGAAAGTCTTCTTCCCAGTCACTTTGCACAGGTTTCCAAAACAAGTGTCCTACTGGGGCCCCTCTCCATTGATAAAGACGGTATACATAGGGTATTCCTGCCCAGAGCAAGAAAGCAAGTGTTACGGAGACCAGTAAAACCATTTGCATGGTTTTAGCTAGAAAGACATCGTTCTTAAGTTGGGTCCTCAGCGTGGGGTGTATATAGCCAAAACCCAGGCTGACTCTGGCTGAACATCAAAGATGATTCCTGAGCCTGCAAGGCAATATCAGTGGTGTCAGCAAGGTATTTCTGACAAGTCTTTCATTGCAATATCATTCATTTACTCAAGTGCATATGAAAACAACAAATGTTCATTTCTTCCTAAACTCTCTTTCTCTTGGTGGTTGACAAAGATGAAAGCTGAAATGCTGTAGAATTAGGTTCTTATCATTGATTTTCTTTTTATCGCTTCCCACCATTCTTTTTATTCCCTCTTATGATTGAGGTTGCAGGAGTATCTTCATAAGCAGTGTAATACTTCAGGGTAGAAAGACAAGGGCTGGAACTGAAAGAGTAATGTATCAAATATTTATTTGTTATAACTTCAAAATGAAAGTTTTATCCTAAGTGAAAGATACTCTTACATGCTCTGTTGGACTCCCTTATACTGTATATCTTTGCAGACCACTATGTTCCTTTCAGGATATAAAATGAGTTTTGTTTTATAGCAGATTATGAATGGAAGATTGTCCATTCTCTTGAGTCTGTGAATCACGTTTTGTCCTGGATTTGTTTGTTAATGGAAAATGCGCTAAAAGAATAATTTTTCTGTTTCTTTTTCTTTTCTTTTTTTTAAGTTGGAAGCACCGGTTGTTTGTTTGGAGGCTGACAGTCAGCTGGGTGAAATCAGCGTTTGAAAGAAGTGGCTGGCAAAAAAGACCTGTGCAATATTAATGTGTTTAGGAAAACCACTGGAAACAAAATGTTTATTGCCTCTTTAAATGTATGTTTATATACAGCTTTAAGTGGTTCATCTTACTCCGTACGTGCAACACTTGTTTTTAATTTTGTATCTAGAGAGCTGCAGTAAGAAGTCACTAATTTAAAAAATGACATTTTTAACCTGAATGATTGAAATCCAGATTAGCGACTCAGAGGAAGAACAGAGGGGAGATTTTATTGTGCAAAACCTGAGCCATATGTATTAAATACTGGAGATGATGTTTTGATTCTTTGAAAAAAAATAACTTGTCTGTCATATTGGCTATATAATGTTATTGCTATGGTGCTTGTTCATCTATCTCTGCAGAGATGATGGGATGAAATTTCACAGTCATATTTTACATAATGTTAGAGATAGCTTGAAGCTAAGTCTGTGCCAAATTATGGTTTCCTTTTTGTTTTGGGATGCTTATTCCAACTCTATCAGCTGAGTGGCTGTTTTGTAGCAGGTCCCTTTACAGTCGCAGTGGGCAAGGTGGAACCTGTGTAGTGCCTCTGACAGATTCAGGCACAGGGCAGAAGATGGTGGTTTCTGGCAGTTGTTTATCTAGTTGGTAGTACAGCCCCAGCACCCCAGCAGCGTGGGTTAGAACGATTGCACAGACTTGTTTTTTTTTTTTCTCCCAAGCCAGAAGAAGGCTTTGGTTTGTAAGGATTGTATCTAGCAAAACTACAGAATGGCTGACAGGAATGTGCTTTTTCCTTTTTTCAATGTTCATATAAGATTATTTATTATTTTTTTTTTCTATTTCCCAAAAAAATCCTTGCAGTGTGTGCAGCTTATTCGAAGAACTGTTGAACTTCTCTTAAGATTGTTTGTGGTGTGGGATTTTGGACAGGTTTTGTTCCTGTTGTTTGAAATCAGCATCTGAGTCTTCGCTAAACTCTTTGTAAAGTTTCTCAGAGATTTTTCCCCCACCTAAACATGATCTAAAAACTTCCCCAGAAAGCTTCAGGTTCTATCCCAGTATCAGCTGCTTCTGAATCAGTCTCCTTACATGTAGCACAATTTTGGGAAATCGTTCTGATATCAATCACAAAATGCAGAGTGGACGGTTCTCTTACAGTCTTGTCGTGACAACGGAGAAGTCCATGGGTAGATTAAATGTTAGAGCCTGGAACACGTGGTGGTGGAGGGGAATGGCAAATGTGTGGTTGTGTGGTTCTCTGAAGAACGTATAGCACAGGGAGCCATGTCAGGGAAGTGAGTTGTGCACAAAATTGTAGATATCATGAGGACTGTAATATTTATATCTCCTCAAGGAGGGAGCACTACATTAAATGTAAAGCTACTGTAACAGAAATCTGTCTGCTGTACTTACTAGGCTTGCTGAAAAGCTTGAGTAAGTCTCCTTAATATAAATTGACTTTGATTGGAGTATTGTTTTTATATTTCTTCTGTAAGTTCAGGTTCCTTTTCAGTATAAATAGTCATGCATCCGAAACATTTGAACTGGTATTCATCTGCTGTTTGCCTGTCTGAGAACTGCTATCTGATCAAGCCAATATTTTTTAATTATGTATTTGTAGGCAGATGGGAGAATAGTTTACAGTCAGTGTATGATCTTCTCTGCAAATCTTGGAAAATTGTGTTGTTTTTTTTTAATATTGCCTTATCAGTTTCCTTTTTTTATTACTGATGACTTCATTCTGTTTGAATTCAATGCTTCAGTTTCTTTGGGGTAAACTAATAGATTATGTATGCGATATTTGCACAGTGCTGATTGAATTCATCTGGTGAGTTTGAATGTGGTTCATATATTCACATAATTGTCAGGAGCCAACTTGAAATTCAGAACTGTTTCATGAGCATTGCACAGGGCGTCATATTCATCTCCCATTACTCAGGAGTGGGTAAAACTTTCATGGTAAGCTAGAATGCAGCTCTTTGAAAAGCCAATGTCTTTTATATTTGTGCCTATAAACAGTGATGGAGGGGGAAAAAAAGCTGTGGAGCTTTAACTGTTTCCTGAAAAAATGAAGCTGATGTACTGACCGACCCTGTTCCAAACTGTTCCCCCCACCTTTCTAACAAATTCTGAACCTGCTGGCCATTTTCGACCAGACTCAATGGGTGATTCGATGTTCAAAAGATACTGGATCACTAAGCTTCATGAAAATAAGCAGCCTGCTAGAAAGGCCCAAACGTATGCCCTTGCTGGGGAGAAATGCTGCGGTGTGAACTCAGTCCCATTATCGGACACCAGAGAACCCACAGGAGAGAAGCACAGGAAATCAGACTTCATGGAGCTGCTTGTTTCCACAGAGACTATGCTTGTGTTTTCACGCTAATCCAGATGGATAACTTCCCATGTGCTGCTATCTTTCATTCAAACGTTCCTACTCATTCTCATGGTTAGGGTTTGTACTTTAATATGGTGTAGCAGAGGTTTGCCAAAGAAAAAGCTGTCAGGCCCGGTCTTTTAATATGCATAATCAGCTCGATCTCTGCAGCACCTACTTCCACTTGCTGGCTAGATGGGTTTAAGCAGAAGGAAGCTCACCTACAGGAGATCTGCAGTAAATGGAGCACAGGCTGCTGTTACTGCCTCTTACAATATATCAACCTCAGATTTCATTTAAAAAAGGGGGAAAAAAAACCCTGTATGGTATTTTCAGATTACCTCTCCAGCCAAAATGCCTGGAGGTAGAAAGGGGTATGTGGCAGTAGGCCACTGGTGGCAGGTGCTAATACAGTTTGCAGAGAACTGCAGGGAGCCAGATCAGCTGGAATCAAACTAGACCCGTTGCCTGTATTTCAGTGTTTCCCTCTCTTAGCTAGTGCTGCTTTGGGTAATGATGTTGGCAAAGCAACAGGGACAATACCTTGGGCTTATCTGTATGTTAGCAGCCCTAATTAAATGCTTTATCTATACTCACAAGTAAAGTCAGGGAATTTCACAGGTATTGTATTGCTCATGAGCTGTGGACCAAGCTTCACTGTTCTAAGTGATAGCCTCCATTAGCTAGTCCTCAATTCCAGTGTTTTGCAAACTGGAAATGGTTCTCCACTCTTTGACAAGAATTCATGCAAGGAACAGAGGCATTTATCTGTGGAAGGAATCAAGGGGAAAAGGGAATGTACTGGTTTTTTCTCAATAGTCCACAGAGTTTGTGCAAGTTTTCTGCACTGTCTTGGCAGATCATGAGAAAAATTTCGTATGCTCTGGAAGAGTTTGGTAAGTCAGCCAGAGAAGCTTGAAACCTCTGGGACTTCGTAGAGTAGAGGGGCTGGATAACTTAGGATCCAGGGAAGGCAAGTAATTTAAGTGTTTGATTTTTCATGGAAACATACTGATGCGGAAAGTAAACATTTCCAATCCTGGCTGCATATTCAGTTGCATTTGCACCCCACGTGGAATTTCCCTTCACTGGTAATTAATTTCCAACCAATCTAGATTGCTATTAGATACTAGAAGCTACTTATTATTGAACTGATAGGTTTATGTCCAATCTTTTGTACGTGCTTTCCAAATTCGGATTGCTATGCAAATCCTATAAAAGGCTTCCCTAGATTCTGGCATACTCATAGTGCAGTGCAGTGTGACAAGATGCTCCACGGAGTCTGTGCTCATGTGAATAAATCTGTAACTCTATAGCCCATTGTTGGTGAGGCAGAGTTAAGGTTGCAGATTAAGAGAATATATGATGATGTGCTGCAATAACAATGGTCTGAGTTTAGGAGCGGCCACAAATAAATTCTATGACAATTCCCTGTGAATGCCAGTAAATGCTACTGAGCCATACAGTCAGTATTCACCCCAGTGCTGACTAGAGCAGGGCTGGAAATAGCTGCGAGAAACTTTTACTTTATTCCTTTTCAATGTGGCTATGTTTTTTTGAATTCTTAGGCATTTTCAGGATTTTTTTTTTTTTAATCCTTCCAGGTATAGACTGAGCTTCCACAGTTGTACAAGTCCAGCTATAAGGTTTCGGAAGGCTCACCAAGTTCAAAATTCGCAGAGACAGGCATGTGCTTAACTTCACAAACTGAGCAACTCCCCTAGCTTTACCACGGCAGTTTGCAGTGTATGCAGTTTAGTCTTTGTGGATTACTAAGTGGATTACTGTTTAATTACCACTTTAAAAAAAATGGTGACAAGATTTAATAGTGTGCTTTTCCACCTCTCTTGCCTCCCCTGTATTGTCATGGCTGATGTTTTAGTTCTTTGTGAAATTGGGAGCGAGGTGGTTGTTCATGAGATAAAACTTATTTCTGTGCTTCTCTGTGAATATAGTCTATTCTTTACCTTGAATAAATGTAATTTTAGGGAAATTCCACATTTAGCGTGGGAGCAAAAGGAAACATTTTTCTGGCAGCTTACCATCATCATCATCATTATTATTATTAAAATATGATAGCCATTTATAGCTGCTCATAGGAATGTTAAAAGTTTCCTTGTGCTCCCCCATCTGTCTGCATCCATCTGTTGCCTCTTGTCTTGTACTGGAATTGTTAAGTTCTTTGGACAGGGACAGCTTTTTTAAAAATGGGGATCAAGTTCACAATGAGCAGCTTTATTAATACAAGAAAGCAACAATAAGCATGATATGGGCCAGTGGGCACTATGCAAGTCAGGAGAATCAAACGTTCATAATCCATTTGTCTCAGGTGTGGCAATTCTGTGTGTGTGCTCATGTGGGTACCTGGTAACTGTTAGGTATGTGTGTACATATGAGTTTTATTTAGCAATTTTATTTTTCTCAGTGGCTGCGCAGGTGGTGGGAATGCTGATCGTATCCAGAAGTTACGGAAGGAGTATCATCAGGCCAGGCGAGAAGGCTTACCTTTCTATGAGGATGACGAAGGCAGAACACAGCCATCTGATTATGACCAGCGTTGGGTAGGTCCACAATATGATGCAAAGTGCTTTTGCAATGTTCAGGGTTAGAAGAAGGTGCTGATTTGTTTGGGTTTTCCAGAAACCCTGTGTCAGCTTAACATGAATTTGGGGGGTTTGTAGGAATGGAGAAATCGTTAATGCCAGCCCACCAAAGAAAACATTAATAACATGAAAACTTGGCTAAAAATAACTTGTCTGTTCACTGTATTTGATTTAGGCCCAGGTTTCCTCTCTTTAGGCCCAAGATACACAGTCATTGCCAAACTTTGTCACATGT
>NW_009224144.1:50444-73164 GCF_000690835.1 Fulmarus glacialis | reverse complement strand
CAGGATTTATGGTACTCTGGCAGTTCATCCAGTGATTCCCTGGGTTAACAAGAGCATTAGAAGAGCAGACTCTCACTGTGCCTCGCTGCAAAGTGAGAGGGAGGAAATAGAGGCATGTCTGCTCCTGCCCTTCCTTCCGCACACTGGCAATCTGGCCACGATACATCCTCAATAACTTTTATAAAGTGAAAAATGGAATAATTTGCTCCTCTCCCATCAAAGGATCTTAAAATATTCTACCAACACTATAGAACTGTTACAGACATGCTGTATTCCCTATTTTACACATTGGAGTCACACTACACAGAGACGTATTATCTACCCCACTGAAGAGTAACCTATGGTAGAACCAGAGATTAAATCAAGAGTGCTGGATTTTTGAATGCGTTAAATAAATGCAACAGCTATAGTCTATGGGATCACAACTGTGGCACTCAAGAGCTCCACCTGGGCAGGTTTCAGAGTTGGACTCTGTCTCTTCAGAAGTAATTATAATCAACCAGCATTCAAAAATGTAACTTTGATAAGATGCAATTTATGCTAAATTTGAAATTTTAGTTTAAAAAGAGACAGAATTATGTTAAAATCTTAAGAAGCTAAATACACCTGAAGTTTGAATTAACATTGTTGGTTTTAATGTCCTCCAAACTATCAGTGTGAATGCTGAAGTGAATCTTCAATGATTGGGGTTGTAGTCCAAAAAATACTATGCAAGACTAGACTTTATTGCAGTCACAGAGAGAGAGAGTTAAAAGGAGTGGTTTTACGTAAATTATCATACATATTTGTTCATTAATCCAAAAAATGTTGTTGTATATATTATTCTGATTCAGTTACCAAAAGTGTCACCTTCAGCAAAATAAATCTTTCCTTAGAGCAGTTAACTTTAATCTACTGCCTGAAATTTTGTGACCCAAATCTGGGAATCTATGTAGCTGCCATTCTTCTTCTGAATATCTTTTGTAAACTAAAATGAGAATATGCATCAAATGCGTCTTTCTGTTGAAATTGTATGGCATGTTAAGTGTCCTGACAGAGGCCCCAGACTGGGCCAGTGGTACCTCTTCAGCAGCCTGAGGATTTCTACTTCTTATCTGAAACTGATAAAGCTTTATTAATCCTCAGAGGAGGTTGAGATTTATGGTCCAGTGTCGCTTCCTAAGATTCACAAAGGTTTCTTCTAGGTAATCCTTTTTAAGCCTTTCCTATTAGGTATAATGCCCAGAGATTACTGATTTCCAAAGCTGTGCTTTTCCTGTGAGGCAAGTTGTCCTTAATCAGAGCACCTGAAAGGGAGCTCTAAGTATCTCAATCTTGAACTGATTAATGATAGTGGCACCAGGATTGTTTCTTTTTGTCCTTCCAACGCAGAATGTTTTTAAATGTTTTTGTTGTGAGGAATGGCAGGCTGCTCAAAAATCAGAGTTTACCTTGAGGGCTTTAATACTCTGAAGTCTGTTGCTGCAAGTTCCTCTTGCTGAAGTGGTTTACAAATTTCAAAGACTTCTGGTCTCTTCACTGCAACAGTATCATCCATTGATCCATCCAGCCTTGCTTCCATAAGCACTGTCTTTCAGTCTGGAAAATACTGTGGCCCTGGCTTGCTCTCTTTCGACTCCTGGCTGAAATTTCTACTCTGGCATGTAGTTTTACCCTTAAAATACATATGTTACATCAATCCATTCAGGCAGAAAAGAAGAAACAAAAATAGAATCAAAATATTAAAAAGAAAACAAATGTTTCAAAGCATCTTGCCAGGAGAGTCCTCAAGGTATTTTATAAGCAATGTAGTCTTTCCCACCTCGGGCTGCTGACCGTCAGCAGTACTGTGGTAACACAGACTGAACAACAGCTGATTTTTTTCCACCTTTACTCATCAGTGAAGAGACATGCTGATGACTAATTGCATAGTTGTAAATAAATAAAAACTTACTCTAATCTTCAGGATGTCAGGTCTTTCTTTAAAGAGTCGACAGACAGCTGAGGAGGAGGAAAACCTTCTGGTGTAAGTTTTCCTCCTTCCCACAGAAGGTTTCGGCACCAGGGAAGCTGCAGCTGGAAAGGAGATGCTGGGTCTCCCTATGTATTTTTAATACTTGATTAGTTCTTTCTATGCTTTTGTCAGTCAGCTGTTTTACCTAAGCCAGCTTTCCTATAAGATGTCTTTCTAATGTACAGCAGCTGCTGTAATCACTTCCCACCATCTCATGCAACATGCAGATCAGTTGGGAAATAACAGAGGATAATTTGAGAAGACACTATCCCATCGCAAATCAACAGCCTCAGAAATGGACCCTGGGTCTTGTCCTCCAAAAAAGTATCTGAGAACTCATGAGGCAAATTTCTGTCTGATAAAGCTGACATTGACAAGTGGCCTTTAGCTGACACTGTAATGGGACAGAATTTCTAATAGAAGGGGTATTTCTAACAATCTACTTTTTTTAAAGAGGGATAAATCAAATTGAAGTGCAGAGCCGGCTGAAAAGCTAGCATTGTAAGGGAAAATGATCTCATGACAGGCAATTGGGATCCATAAATGTTTTAAAAATAAGGTCAAAAATTCATTTTAAATAGGCCTGCTATTCTCTCATCATCCGTTCCTCCCCCCTGCATCCATTTTCTGATTCTCCTCTGTTCTTCTCATCTGTTGCTGGATGAATTTTTTGCTCTCTTGCGCCTTCATTCTGCTCTCCCTTCCCCACAGTCTGTTCTTTTTCTTTTTGTAAGTAACTGAATAATTCAGTTTAGTGTGTCTCCATAAACAGGCACATGTATATAGCACTGTCTGTGCTATAGAGCCAGATCCTTTGAAATTCTTCTCCAGTTCCTTTGTGCTTTGGTTTGTTGCTGAGTTTTACATCCTTTGGACTCCACCCTGCCCCCGCCACCCCCCTTTCACACTTATAACTAGGATAAATGATAAGCCAAATTCTATAGGGCGGATCACAAGGCTTAAAGTAAACCTCAGCTAGTTAACCAAAGGGCAGGCTGATGCTAAGTATAAATACTGTCTAGGAAAATGGATGCCTGTTGTTGTCAGTGCAATGTGAGATTACCCTAAAATTTCCTGACAGCTAGGGTGTATTGGGAAGTATCAGTGCAAGACAGAGTTTACACATGTGCGTACATACTCATGTCTTAGTGGGACATCAGATAGTAAAAATGCTCATGAACGTATCCTATACAAACCTAAGCCAGGCCTACAGAAAGAGGCATATGTTTATGTAGTATTACCATATACTGCAGTATCAGTCAGAACCTGAGAGAACTATGTAAGCAATAAGCTGCAAGAACTTAAACAGCCTCCGTAGAAGTTGGAGGGCTTTTTCAAGGCTTTAGAGTCACAGGCTAGTAACAGATCATGAGAAATAGAGAAGGAGCTGTCAAGACAAAGCCGTGAAGTTAGCATCTGCACTTGTATTTAGGGGCATTTAAATAATGAGGAATTAATCATCTATTTGAGGATTTATTTGGATTGTCTTACAGACTTTGTACAAATCCAGTTACTTAAAACATCAATTCTTTCCTTCAGGGTGACAGTAAATCCTTGAAACTTTATCTTTTTTTAATGTACGTTCAAGGAATGCATGTAACACTGGCCACATTGCAAATAGTTCTTCACCTGTTAGTGACCACATCAGCTTCACTGTACCAAACCTTATGTTAAGTAGTTCTAAAAGCCATTTTCTTATTTGCAGATCAGATTTGCAAGCTGATAAATAACCTAAAGATATAAGAAAACCTGTCTCTGGATACGAGCTGTGAACATTTTGATTGAAACAAATCTGTAATGTACTGAGTTTTGTCAGTTCCCAGTTGAGAGTCTGAAAAAAGAATCATGCCTGTCTGTGTTAAAGGCCAAGTACTTTATTGTGTGCCTGGCAGGGATCCAAGCCTAAAAATCAACCAGAACAAAAAAAGGAGCGTTAAGAACTGCATTATTTTTCCATAATGTGTCAAAAGGGTTCTATGCTTGCTTCAGGATGAATAAGGAGCTGTTTGTACTTTTCATGATCAATTAATTCCAGGTTCAGGATGTTGCATTTCAAATAGGTTAGGTTCCCAAAATGCACAGACGTTTGTGTTGGACCATGGTTAGAAACCAAAATTCCAACTTCTAGAATAATAACATTCCTGTCTTCTAGCGCAATGGGAGAAGCTGACAATTTTATGTACTATGTGAAACCATATAGCAGAAACTGCTGTGAATTCCAGACTTTCTGAGCCCACAGACTATTAGTAGAAAACACTGAATTTTAAAAAAAAAAAAAAACAAAAACAGACAGTAACTTACTTAAAGTATAGCTGCTTTGAAAACCATGGATCAGAAGTATTTGTGTATATGTTGATAAAATACTAATTAAGAGAGTATGTGAAAGATTTTGTTAGGATGTATGATTAACTTACCAATCAAGAACTTTTTATGGTCACTACTTATCTCCGTATAATGAAGGTTTCCGATGGGAGTGTATTCTAAAGAGCCGTTCAAACGAAGCAGAGAGATTTTGAAATTTACAGGCTGGCTTTTGGGGGTAGGTATTTTGGAGAAATCCCTGCCAAACCTCATGTGAAAAATAAACTATTCCAAATGGCACATGCAAGGAGAGCCAAATTCAATTCCATTAATACTAGTAATAAAGAGTGACTCTTATAACTTGTTTGGAGTCATTCCTATTTACACAAAGGTTGAATTTGGCATAGATTATCTGAACCAGAGGGGAGTCTGAAGTGCTCATGTCTTCATGCTAACACTATGTACACACTCTTATTTACCAAGGGAAACAGTTCTGGTGCCGTATGTCATCTTATCAAAGCCCACTGGTACTGTTTATACCCTACAATATTATGTGAATTCCAGAAATACATCATGCCATCTATTCCACAAGGTACCTCGTCACACAGTTGCTTTTTGTTGTATTTCGGTGCAAGAGTGCGATTCTGAGGAGGACAAAGCATTTCTCTTAATTCATACAAGTAGTTGAAGGAAATCAGACAAAAACAGGCTGTGGCCGTCCTTGCAGGCTCGCAGCACTGAGAGGTTCCACATTAACACATGTGCCAGCAGTCGTGTCCCTTGCAGTTAGGAGAGGTTCTTCTGATGTTGCCCAAACGGAGAACTTGAGTGGGGCATCACGGAGATCATGACAGCTGCCACAGATCATGTTGATATGATATGAAGGGCCCTAGAGGTTTTCCGCTGTAAATATTTTTCCTAATTTGCCAATATGTTTAGGGAGGCCAGAAACAAACCTCTAACTGGTAGTTAAATTGATGAGAGGAGTTCGTGAACAGGTAATCCATGCTATGTAGTATGCTGAACAGTTGCTGCATTTGTGCACATAGACAGGCCACAGCTCTGCAGCTTTTATCCTTTGGGGCACAGTTGAATGGGCACAGAAATAGCCTTTTCTGAGCTAGGCTGTAATCTGGCTTCACTGCAGTTCTGAGTAGCACAGTAGCTGGGTCTTCTCCCAAGTAACAAGCGATAGGATGAGAGGAAATGGCCTCAAGTTGCACCAGGGGAGGTTCAGACTGGACATTAGGAAAAACTTCTTCACTGAAAGAGTGGTCAGGCCTTGGAACAGGCTGCCCAGGGAAGTGGTAGAGTCACCATCCCTGGAAGTATTTAAAAGACGTGTGCATGAGGCGCTTAGGGACATGGTTTAGTGGGCATGGTGGTGTTGGGTTAACGGTTGGACTTGATGATCTTAGAGGTCTTTTCCAACCTTAATGATTCTATGATTCTATGATTTGCAATTTGCTAATTTGCTTCATTTTTGGCAAGCTTCTGCCAGTATAGGCTTTAACAGTTTTCTGTCTATTTGTTGATCACTCCATAGATAGGTGATTCTGTGGCCACTTTCCCTGAGCACGTATGCACACTCTGTCAAATCTCTGGCCAGCATCATATGGGGAAGGTGGAAGAGGATTGAGATTTTAATACCGAGCCTTCTCATGTGGGGTTGCTAAAGCTAATACTTTGCACTTTCAACCTTCCCTTACCCTCACTGGTACGTACTTCTCCATGACAGCTTTGTCCCGACCCCTGGCAAGTCAGTGCCCCACATACCATAGAATCAAATACAGCTGCTTAAGGGTCTGAGTACAAGGAGGGAAAAAAGGTAGATTTCCTTTTAAAATTGACCTCCTCTTCCTCAGGCCATTAGTAAGAGGCCTGCTTCAACTTCTGGAAGGGGGCCCCAGTTACATCAATGCTCATTTTTTTAATCACAAGACAAGTCTGTAATGCCACTGAAATTCATGTCTGAAGCTAAGCATGCGCTTAGGTATTTATTAGATCGGGCCTGAAATCGGGCCTCAAACTTGACCCCTCCTTTTAGGCACAAACTTTTGCCTTTACTACCAGGTATCTGGTGCATTTATCAAATATGCTGACACGGTTGACTTCTTTTTGAGTTCTCACAGCTTAATCTCCCTGGGTTATGTTCTTGTTCAGTGTGTTGCTGATGAAAAAGAAATTTCTTCCCTAAAATATACTGATGATCCAAAGAGTTGCCTACCTACTGTTGTCCCAGACAGCACTCTGTTTCCTAAAGATGCTGGTCACTGTCCAGCTCTGCCTGCTAGGGATAGCATCACTAAAACAGATAGCAGTTTTGACAAAGGACTGCAAAATTTGTCCATTTAACATAATGGAAAGCAGAATGACCTCAGTGAGGCAAACGGCAACAGTTGCCCAGCGTGTGCAGAGCAGGGTCGAGCTTGAAAGAAGCAGGGTCAAGCAATACAACTATGTCATTGAGGCTATTACAGAGTACAGATCTTTTATTTGTTAAGTATGTGACAGAACCGAACTGAAATAATGGACTTTTGATTATTTTTGATTTCTGGATTGAGTTCTTCTATTGTCTATCTGTGCAGCACTTCTCATTATTGCAGCACAAGATCTGAGGTGGAGGCCTTGGGTCTTCTTGAGTTTTGCTGAAGTTCCTCACTGCAAAATGCATTAGAACTGCTTAAATTTCATCCTAGGCGCAGTTTCAGCAGTCAGGGTGTCAGTGCTCTGGCTACATTGTTGTCTTGCAGTTAAAAAACACTAAAAAGTTCGAGATTTCTTCACAGCTAAGGTGTGAAAAGTAATTAGAATGTATCACTGGGTGCTGGGTATAAGCAATTATCTATGAATATATAAAGGCTCTATTTTTTTTCAACAAACAGGCGACATTGTTACAATTATTTAAAATGAAAAAGAAAGTCACTGACTCAGACATGGAGAGATTGGGCGGATAACTTTATTAGTTCCTAGTCTAAGGTCTGTACTGCAGATGCTAATCTGATATCAAGACTGCTTTAAAATAAAATACAAAATATGGGCAAAGAGAACTCCATTTACCCTGTAAGGCTGGTGCTGTACATGAGTTTGGCTTTTCTGCTCAAGGCCAGCTCTTTTCAACTTTCAGCCTCAACTCTGCTGTTAAAGAACACTTGGAAAAAGGGACGCTAGCGCCTCCTTTCTTGCTCAATACGGGGTCCAACTGGAACGCATTCCTTCCATCGAATGTGCTGAGTTTTGAGAAGTTCTGCAAAAGATAGTAATCAGTTTCAATTTTGTTTGCATTTGGTTTTTTAAACCTTTTTAATGTTCTTGCTTTATTTAGTAAATTGAATTTGTAAGCAGGAATTTCCCAATGCAGAAGGGAGTCTGATAAAATACTGGCACTGTGCAACCTAATCTGAAGGGTTGATTTTGGTTTGATTTTTTTTTTTTTTTCAGTTTTTTGAGACACTTGCTGTGCAACTGTATTTATTAACACTAAGAGCAAAAAATACTGCTATCTGTGGGTTTGCTGCTTTTTTCCTCATCAAATGGCCTGGCTGCTGTGTTAAGTGTCATGTAGCCCAATATTAAGTAGAGCCATTCCAGCTGAACCGTATGTCTTAAGTCCTGTATGAGAGGAGATATTGAGTCTTCTGTAATCCAGGTATGGATACTGGGATGTCTGCCTTCCAAGCAGAAATATGAGTTCTGGCCCTGCTGCCTCCAAGGGGGTCCTGCTATTCAAGGCAGATGATATGTGAATAATCCAGTGTCCCAGAGTAGCATAGATTTCATAAAGTAGTATATCAAATTCAGCATGTATGTTGTGAATGCATACAACTGAGCAAGAGGACAAATACTGGTATCTCTTCTGAAATGCAGCCTGGTCACCAGTTGTAAGATTTTTCTGGGTTTAGTCCATTCATCTGTTTTCTTGATAGGCTGGAAATAATGGTTGTCAAAATTACTATTGCAAATAATGCACTCCTGTGTTAGGAAGACCAATGCTGCACATGGCAACAAATAGTGGCAGTGGCTCTCAAGGAACACGGACCCTGGGGAGGCCTGGACCAGGTGTGTGCTTTACACCATCAGGTATTCCAAGAAAAGTCAGAGTAGCGGATACCTAGAGTGAAATTATGACTTTGAAGTTATGATATGACTCAAAACGAAGTGAGCAAATTGTGATTCTGAGGAGATCCAGAAGTTTCTTGTATTGCAGTAAGCATGGTTATATCAAATTATATTCTATACTTCGTAATTTGATGATAACTCCTTCAAGATGAGATAAAATTTGTAATTTGACATACATGCCTGTGCCTTCCATCCCTGGTCTGCCATAATCAAAACAAAGTCATTCTGACAATCTAAATTCAGTCTTTCCTGTGGAATGATTATAGGGGAATTTAGCAAAATACTGTCTAGTGGTACCCACCAGTGGATCAGTATTAACATTTAAATTTGCATTTGAAGCTAATTTTCAAAGTATTTCTCTTAATTTGCTAGGAAGATACCTGTTAAATTAGCAATTAAACTGTAATTTGGTCACTGGGGTGTTTACATGGATTAATAGATCTCTCTCTTAAGCGTATGCTCCTGGGTTTGAAATAATAGCTCTACTGTGTGGTAGCATGACCCCACTTGAGTTTCACACACACATGCACAAAATCAAATTCCATCACATTTTAATGCAAATTTTACCTTTGCAAATGATGGCCTGAAAAGAATGAGTTTCCATGGTAACCTTAGGGAACACATAACCTGTTTATCATAACTTCTTCATGAAGCAAGACAGGGGGTGGGGAACATGCTTTGATGTCAGCTATATTTTTCTGTAGACAGCATTCTGCTGTAGCACGTATAGAGAATTTACCAAAATGCTCCCATACTGTCCTAAATAAACTTTTTCCCCTTTCTTAGAAACAGAAGCAGTCATATGGAATAACATAGGAGGGAACTCCAATAGGCAGTATTCAAAACCATTAACTGACCTTTCAGCTCCTGTCTGTGGTTTGACAACTAGGTCAACATTTTGAAAGACCAATCACAAATTAATACTTAAAACAGATCTCTTCCATGACTTTCTCTCTCCTTGTTTTCCCTCCATGCTTTACGTTTGGCCCTCAGGTATCCCTGCTGCCTTTCAAAGGCACTTTAAGTTTTTTGTTTTCTTGTTCTTCCACTTCACTGCTGAAAGTACTGTTTGAAAAACGCCTTGAAATATCTCTGAACTGCTACATTGTGGAGCTACCACAGAAAAGAATATATTGATTATACTTCACATTCAGTGCTGACTTTCAGAGTTGAGGTGGTGGCTTCTGGAGCTGCCATTAGTGAGGAGTGAGTTTGACAGCTGCAAGCATCTGCAAGGTTGTATTTTCCCTGCAGATGCACAGTAACTCCTGGCTAAAGGAAAGTAGGTCTGCAACATTTTTTTAAGGTCATTAGGAGTAAGGAACAGATGTTGAGGTTTTTCAGAATGCTGCTTTGAAGTGCCATTTAGGAGTCAACTGACAAGACTGACCCTATAGGCAGTGATTTTTAGGACTGGAACACAGAGGAACCATTGCCCACAGTTACCCATCTGGTATCCATCTGGTACCAGCAAACAACAGACAGTACCAAATCACAGAGAAACTGTACCAACTGCTAAATTGGTATCAGCAAGCAAAGAAGGTCGCCACCCAACAGCAGTTGCAAGCAGGAGAAACAATGTCTGTAACATTTACAGACTGGTATCTGAAGATCCGGAGGAACCTGATGCCATAGCATATGGAAAGCAATTCCTCTCTCTAAGCCTACTTATGCTGATGTTGTTTGCTCAGTATTAATCCAGGTTTGGGATTTTTATTTTTTTTGTTAACCATATTGAATTGGCAGCGTGGAGAGCTTTTGTCATGATGCCATTGAGAGAGCGCCTCTCTTTAGTGGCATCTAGGTTTAACAGGATTAAGGTGGATTTAATACCCTGTGCTACAGACTAACCATTCAAATTCTAGGAGTACTGTTCTGGAGTGGTGTCAAATCACAATGGAAGGAGTTGAGGTTAACTTTTAACTCCATGACAATTTACTCTTTGCTGTTTTTCTTTGACGTGAAGTATTCTTGGGGAGAGCTGTGGCAGGGGGTTGTTTCCCGATTTTATTGCCGTCTTCCTCTTCTTCCCTTTGTTCATTTTCCCCCTTCTTCCTCTTTTTCTTCCCTTGAAGCAGTGTGCTGGTTTGTACAGTAGCTAAGTGTTTAGAATGTAATAATATAACAGTGAGAGATTTACTGCCTTGAGGCGCTACCCCTTCTACTCTTGAGGACCTCCAGCAAGGCATGATTTTATAGACAATGAAAGGCTCGCTCTTCCCTGTGAAGCCGCCTGCCTGCAGGAAGCTTTTCACTGTCTATTTCCACTACTTGCTCTGCAATTTAGTTCCATGCCCTGCTATTTCCCCCTTCCCTCCCTCTTTCCTTCCCTGACATACACATGCATATACCCCCCGCGTACACATTCAGCACCAACACCAGATGTAGATAGATACGGCAAAATAGCATTATCTCAATGTGTGCATTAAAAACCTCAAAAATACCCCAAGCATTTTCGTTTTGCCATCCTCATCATAAATGGAAATATTGATCTGTCCCCTGTTTGCTTTCCAGGTACTGACACTGTCATTTCATTTTCCCTAAAAAGAACACAAGCTCATAGCTGGGCTGCAAAGCATGGCCATTACACCCTGGCATTGGTGCCAAGAACTCTGCTGACTTAGCTAGAGAAAGATGCTGAAAGCCCCTGACTTTGAGAGAAAATTCAATTCAATTTACTTCATACAGTGTCTCTCATGAAGTATTTCAAAATGCCTTATATCAGAAGATAACATAATGAGAAAATGCTTTAGAGAACTGGGTATTCAGATAGCAAGACAAAATGATACACAACAATGAACTGGAGTAAAAGAAAAGACAACTGTCATTTAAAAGCAGTAATCATCTGGATAAGTAGTCTTGTAAACTAATTACAGTGAGAAGAGAAGCAAAGAATGCAAGACTGGGAGGAACAAGAAGCAGCTTAGTTTCAAACAGGCTAAGGCAGACGGCTGGTTTCATGGGGGGGAAGAAATTGTGCACGGTATTGTAGAACAACTACAGGAGATCTCCTTTGGAAATGTATTCACACGTATGTATTGTGTATGCAATATACATTGCATCACAAGTGTATCTCAGTGTCAAGTTAAGTTGTTCTCTCTAGTGGCTGGGAAGAGATTAATTACATTGGCCTGGTTCAGTGGAAGAGCAATTGAAATGCCCCCTTGCAGTTGGAAAGAATCAATACTGATGGGTGCTGAGGTTTTTTTGTTTTGCTGCTTTTCAGTTTTGCTCTCAGGTCAGGGGCCTCTGTTTGCCTCTACTCTGAGAATAGGTTTGCAAGTGAGGGTGTCGCCAAATCTGGTGCTCATTAAAGACAATTAAGAGGTAGAATTAACCAAAACATATTATACGACTAATGGAAAAAGAAGCCACCCACAGAGACGGACACAGGCCAGGAAATGATCTCATTTTGCACGGTCACAGGAAACCATAGTCCTCCAGCACCAGGGATCGGGGGATCACGGAGCTGGGGTTCAGAAAGCAGAGTATTATCTTTGTGGGGCTGTGCAAAAACACTTTGCAGTTTTGGCTTCACCTCCATCTTTGCTATTTTCTCTCTACTTAGCATTGCAAGATACAGCAAATGCTGAGGGCTTGTTTTCTACTAAGCTAAGGCAATTGCCATGTTTTTAAACTGTTATGGGAACAGCCTGTTTCCCTTTTAAAGTTCCCATCTGTGTTTGTATTTCTCTCAGTCTATTGCCTTTATAGAGAATTTTCCGCTCTCTCTAAATCTAAAGCATTAGTTTCACCTCCTTGAACAAGAGGTAGGGCATTACTGAGGAGGAAAAGTAAATCCTGAGATAATCAGCCCTGCTTAATTCCAGCATGGAGCACTGCTGTCATCAGTGTTCTTGGTGTTCATTGCATAGGGAGAAGGAACAATGGCTGTAAGTATGTACATTTGTGTGTGTGCGTGTATATGTGTATGTATGTGTATATACGTGTATGGAGAGAGAGGCAGAAGGGGAGCATTTAATTGCCTAGCAATCTGACTGACCAAGTAGTGTTCTGATTGCATATAGCTGATTTCCTAAGCAAAAATTTTCAAAACTACTCACCAGCAAAACCAAGATCATCAGTGACTCTGGAGTGCTTGTCTGTGTTTCTTACGGGGAAGAGGAAGGATGGTTTGATTACTCTTTTTTGCTTTAGACAAGGATGTTTTTCTCACCCAAGGGAAGTGCATTCTAGCAGCATGAACATAACTATTAATCAACACTTAAGCAATAATCAGTGAATGAAAAATGATGACCAGAAACTGAAAATGTACTTGCATAGCTACTTTGGCGCTTTTTCTTTGAGATCATGCCCTTGCATTTTAACATGAACGATTCTTATAAAATTAGCGCTGATATATTCCAGAAGGCGGTGATTTAAAAAGCCAGCACTTATTTTTCACGTTAAAAAAAAAAAATAACAGTGAATGATATATTAAGATCTGCATAAGTAATGTTATAAAGCTACCTCCATGTGTCTGAGATAGATCCTCAATTGATGTGAACCAGTAATAGCTTATGGGGTTCCTTCAGAGATGGAGATGCCAAGATCATCATCACTAGAATGCTGCATTCAAATGTGTGAAGACGTGTTCAGGATACAGAGATATAAATGTTTTTCCTGTGTATTTTCACCCAAAAAGGAGATACAGCCACTGAAAGATGCAGGTGTATGTCAGCTTTGGGAATGCCTCCAAGAGGAATCAAATGCTATTGAAATTAAAACAAACCACCCTCATCAGTATTTAGCATGCTTTCCTGAATCAGGGCCAAGGTATGTGGTAGCACCCAGCAGAAACCAAGGCTGTGAGACTCTACTAGGAGTGAGCGATACCTTCCTTTAGCTCTTCAAGATGTTTTTTGACAAACTTAGTCACAGTTCTAATAGCATCAAGTGTTCTTTGGAATAATCTCAAAACCAGACGAGTATAAAAGCTTAAAGTGAGTGCGTGCTTAACAGAAAGAAGGCTCAACATTCCCTGTGACTGAGCCCAGAAAACAGAACTTTAAGAGTCTACGAGATCATGACTTGGTGATTGGGCTGTGAATAGGCACCTATAGCCATCTGTTGATTCACCTTCCCAAATTATTTACCCTGTATTTTCTGTTGACAAGAAAATAAAAAAGTTTAAATCAGTTGCCAGACTACCCAAAACGAACTTTGAAAGCATCAGACCATGATTTGAGAACCTCTAACAATTACACTCCCGAGACGTGTGTGAAATGGATCAGGAACAGAAACGCAAGGTTTCTCAGGCCCTGCTGGGAGGATACTGCTTCCTTCCTTATTCTTGAAAACTGTCCTACGAGCAAGTTTCTAACAGGGAAGCTGAAAGTGCTTTCTCTCCAGTGGTGGAGGTGGTTTTGAGAGTTCCCGTGCAACATCATCTTGGTTTGGTTTGCCATTGCAGCCACTTAGCGAAGAAAAGCACCACTAAGAAAATCAAAAAGAAGTATTAAAGATGCTGTCTTATATCCAAACAATGGTAAAGCAGTACCGATGGGCTCATATAACATTAGACTCTTCTTTGAGGACTGCTCCTGTCATTAAAATCAATGCAACTTAATTAAAGCAAATTATAGATAGATACATCTATAAATAAGATATTAAAGTGCGCTGCTGAATATGATAATTGCTGCATATTTAGCAATCAGCGTGTGTGTTCTGCTTTTGCCAGGAGGGATTTCTTTCAGTGGAATCAATGGAGCTTTATTAAAAACCATCCAAATTAGAGGGAGAAATGATGAGTGTTATAATAACGCAAAATCACTGTTTCAACTTTCATTGCAAAACCAGGAAAGCAAAATACATCCCTCTTTGTGTATGTAAGGAAAACATCAGAAAAATTCTTTTGAATTGTGGACACTGGTAGAATTTTTAATTTTTACCTTTTGATGCAAAACATAAAAAAGCTGGATGGAGGAAAACATGTTTTCTGTGGAAATGCTGGAGGTCTTGGAGGGCGGGATAATTAGGATATCACAGCAGCAAGGAATTAAAAAGACCCCTTCAATCAACTTCCTCCATTTCACATGGAACATCCAGTTCACTGCCTTACATAACCCACCTCTGTTTTAACAGCTAAAGAAAGTGTGAGTCAAATCGTGCTCTTAAATTCCACTTGCAGTCCCTAGAACCAGGCAGACTGTTGAAATGCAAAAAATAAAATGGATTCATTTTGGTGCTTCACCTGTGTATGAAACATTGAGACTGGGGTGGGGAACAAATCCACTTTTACCTCTTAGTTTTTCTTCAGTTTTCACTTAATTGAAAACAAAAACCAACTGTGTCTCAGCAGAGGGGAGACCTGGAGGTTAAAGGGCAAATTCCGTTATACCACGGCTCTTTTTGGCATGCTGAATCTCAACCCATGTGATTAGAAATGCTCACAGACAAAAGAAGAGCTTTGAGAACAGAGGTCAAACCAGCATCTGAATCAAGTCCTTTAGCAGATGATCACAAGACTATTGAAAAATGTACTAAGCAATGCAGCGGTAGTATGTGCCATGTTTATACACAGACTTCCAGGCAAAAAGCACAATTGGGTGGCATTTTCAAAGCACTTGGGTGATGGCAGAGCACATGCCTCACTCTGCAGCCTTCCTGGGATGTCTTTTAGTGCATGTCAGTCATATAAAATAAAACGGTAGTATCACACCGTTTTTTATGGGGAGAAAACCACAATGCACAAGCTCAAGTGACTTTCTTCAGCATACACAGTGAATAAGTGACAAAGTTAGGAGTCCCAGGACTCCTATCTTCATAAGCTCTTCCTGATCTCCCATAATTTTAAGTAAGTCAGGCATCACTCAAGTGGAGTCAGCAGTGTTTTGCACCACGTTCACAAACATGTAGCTAAAATCACATACGCCTTGATGAAGTTACGCTATTGCCACTTGTCTAGTGGGCAGCACAGGCTCCTCATTTTCTTTCTGATCTTAACGATAATTGAAATGTTTGGAGGAGGCTTGTTGTTCAGAAGTGGGGAAAACAAAGGGTTAAAAAGAAAAAATTAAAAGGGTAAAGGAGATGTTTAGCGTATAAGTGAAAAATGAATAAGCCTGAATGTAACACCCACTGTGTATTATTCCTTTTTAGAAGTGTGAAACTTCTGAGACTGAGCTGTGGTTTTTCTATAGCTGGTTAAGAAGCTTTAAACAAATCTTTTAACAAACTGATCTCTGCAAAGATGATCAAAGTTTTCTATATGCAGCTCTAAATAAAATACCTGCAGGAGAGGGAACAGTGACTGCAGCTTTCTGAGACAGCCACCCTGAAAATGGCTCTGCATCATTCTTTCCACCCTGAAAATGGCTCTGCGTCGTTCTTTTCCTTATGAGCAGGACTCAAGGTCTTGGGTCTTCAGCCTGCCAGCTCCACTCCGGACTAACCTGGAGCAGGGAGCTCGGGTAGCTCAGGTGGGAATTCGTGAGAGGAGGTAGAGCCCTAGGCGAAAACACACTGTCCTGCCGAATGTGTCTGCATTGCTAGGGGCAAGGAGTTGCTGCTGGCTTCCATTTGCAGTGTGGTAGCTCTCACCTTGAGCTGTGTGTGAATGCACAAGAAAAAGTTGATTCTGGCTTCATGAAGCTTAAACTTCAAAAAAGATCATTATAGTTGTTACTGTTCATACCGCAACGGGTGTCCGACCCCAAACGCCTTGATCCATATGAAAGGGGCAAGAGAGGCTTTCCTGCTAAGCAGCTAGTCTTTTAGCCTTTAAGAAATGCTCCAGGAGGAAGGCAGTGTAAGGCAGGTGAGGAGGAATGAAATGCAGTGTCTGCCGGGAAAAAACTCTGCCTCTTGCACTTTTCTGCAGAGAAAACGCGGTGTCAAGCTTCAGGATGAAGTAAATCCTTTCTCTGCTCTCAAAGAATTGTTATTCTGCAGCCCCAGAATTTTTCTGTAGGCAAATCCTAGACTTATTTCAAGGTACTCTACTTATGCCTTATAATTTATTTGCAAATATTTAAATGCTCTAAGATACTTGTTTCTGGCTTGATCTACATGTGCATGTTCGCATCACCTTTTTTATTTTTTTCCTGGGAAGTTCTCCTAGGGAGAATTGGCAGGTTAGAGATATTTGCTGCTAGCTTATCACTTCCATGTATTGAAAAACTCCTCGAAGTGCCCTGCAGTTACCATATTTGCCAGGGACATAGCTTGCACTGACACCTGCACAGCTTTCGTTTTCTCTTTTTCTTTACAGTTGCTTTCCCTTTCTGTCTGTTTTGGATCTGCATGTGAAACATGAAACTATGAACCTTTCTACAGTTTTCTGTCTTGAAACATATGTGGATTCCATTTGTCCAGGGAAGTGGAGGGAGCCTCAGCCTGCACTCGTTCTTCTCTGCCTTTTGGCCCTTCTCGTTGGTCCCCTGCTGAGGGCTGTGGACTTAGAGGAGAGCAGCACACAGTGCCCACACCGCGCTCCAGTCTGCGCATCCCCCAGCCTGGTTCTGGTACGGGGGACTGGCAGGGGTTTAGTTAAAGATGCAGAGGTGTCATAAGGTTTTTTCTGAAGTGACCTATTTCTATCACAGAAATCTTGTTTGCTAATGGAAATTATTGGTTTTAAAAAGAAAAAAAGAGACTTGAACAACAAAAATGTTACTAGCTATGTAGAAAAAATGCCTTTCTGGCACACAGAAAATCTTGACCACGAAGGCATTGAGTTATATGGATGTGATGTCTTGCCCATTTGTCTGGTACCGTGTCTCCAAGTGTGGCCACTGCTACATGCTTCAGAGAATTCATCAGGATTCCCAATGGGGCGATTAGGAGAAAAACCTGCTGGTACAGAGGTTTCTGCCTGCTCTCCCTTTCAGGTAATGGCTGACTCTTGGAGGCTTTACCTCTCTTCAGCCTGTCAAAGGCTTTACTGTCTTCTGCTAACCTGATGCTAGTTGTTTTGATTCATATGTGTATCCAGTTTATTAATTTTCCATTCTACAAAGGGCTTGGCCATACTGATACTTTGCAACAGTTAAGTTTCATGAATTGTTTGTTGTTGTTTTTTGATAAAGATAGCATTTCCTTTCCTCAGTTTAAGCATGCTGCTCTTTTAATTGCACTGATGGGATGATGGCTGTTTCTGTGTTTGTCTCTACCCTGTTATTTTTGCATATTCATGTTTTGCTTGTTAGCTGAGGCCGCTCTAGACTAAGAGATGATCTCCTCATAATGATGGCTCTTATTTATGTTGATGTCGTTAATTTAAACCCTAAAAATACGGGAGCATGTTTTGGATCATTCTTCCTGTTGTTCATTACCATACATTTGTGAAACATGTATTTCATCTGCCGTCGTGTTCTCTCTTTACTGATTGGGGTGCTGGTCTCAAAAGCTCTTCCAGTCGCCTCCGGTACGGACTCAGCTAAGTAATGCACCTTCTGTCAGCTCCCGCACCTCGCTGGCCACCTCATGGTCAGCGTCCATTTGGCTTTGAAAGGACTTCCAGGTTTTAATCCTTTTTAATCCCTTTTAAGGATTTACTGTTTGCCTGCCTAAATATTTTATGATTATTAACTACGCAGTTAAAATCTCCGCACCTGTACTGAGGGCCAGCTGCGTACGTCCTGCTTTGGGGAAGGAGGAGAAGCTGGAATATTTTCATCTTGTTAATTAGTACCTTTCACACCGATTTTTAGCTTAGTTTGTTGTAAAAGACAGCAAGGAACCCTTTGCTTTGACTCTCTCTGAAACATAAATAACTTCTACAAGGGAGGTGTTTCCATTTTCGCCATTTCTCTCTTCATCGGGGTAGTGTTTTATTCCGGGCACCATTTTGCTGGTGGCTGAGTGATGATACGTTTTTACTGTCGCGTGGACAGATGGAGAAGGGAAAGGAGAAGAAATGGCTGAGTCTTTAATTAGCCGTGCAGAGCCAGAGCATGCTTTTCCAGTGTGTCGGGGGTTTTATATAGGGTGTGGAGACTAAGCCGCTCGATGGATCCAAATTAGCAAAATTGTGTATCCACCGCCAGGGTGTTTCTATGGCAACTGTCTCTCAAATCATATATACAAACAGACCTGGCGGGGGGTATCGCCTTCTATTTGGTCTGTAGAAAACCATCGGAAAAGGGGTGTTTTCAGGCTGCAAAAAGGCCTTGCGATGTAAATATTTTTTACTTTCTGGTGACTAGTATAAGTTTTGGGATTGCTGCTCGATGCTGGCTCAATTCTGAATCTGTTTGTGTTATTGCACATTGACTGGCTGCTGTCACTCCTGCTAGGTGTGAGAGCGATCACCAGGAAACTTGGACAGGGTTGTGAATGCACAGTTACCAGGCACATCCTTTAGCTCATAAACATCTTGCCGTTGCACATAATTAATAGCCTATCTACAGCCACGCAGGTAGACAGTATACTATGTGGCTTTTGTGCTGAGCGAACCAAATTATACATTCATTTCTTTTCCCCTCATTCTTCTTCATAAAACAGCAGAAATCTGGAGGTTCTTCTCTCACCAGTGTACCTGGTGAATTAAGGGAAATTATCAACCTGATCAAATTAGCCATCAAGAACAGCCAAAGTGGCTGCGACTCTCTGCCTAAGTGACTCTATCTTTATAAATTCTCTCTACATGTCACTTTTTCTGGTGGAAAAAAATGAATGAATGATCCATTTAGCCCACTGCCCTTTTCTGAAATGTAGGGCAATTATTGTTGTTTTTGTGCGTGTCCGAAGTCAGGCACTGCTAAAGCATGGGTCATTTCAAATCAGAGGTGGTTATTTCTTGTGGCCATCAGTTCCGTGAGGACTCCTTTCTGCTTTGAGTCAGACAAAGGGGATTTAGTAAGAGGCCTGTGCTAAATAATTTTTTTCACTTACGAATGTCTTGGATGTTCAGTGAGTGGCAAGGTGCATAACGGTATTTGTCTAGAATAACTCCTAAGTGGCCTAGGGATTCCTAGCTTAATTCCTAAGCTCCAAGGGATAGTGTCTCTCTTTGCATTGGACTTGGCTTATGTAATGTACATAGAAATGTTATGTAAAGGTAGATAAGACTTACTACACCTGAGTGCACAACCTTTCCAGTTGTAGAAGCTTATACATCTCTTCAGTGAAAATGGCATATTGTGCATAAATTACAGGACTGACAGAAATGTACTCTAACCTGTAGAATGTGAAAAACATGTTAATTTTTGTTTGGTTTCTCTTTTTATAATCAGGCATTTGCCGAAAGCTTGGTGTGATTTATTCTTTTCTTTTTAATGAACTGTTAAAAATGTTTGAAAAGGCATTAAATCTTCCCTTCTGCTATTAATCTGTAAAAGGGGAAGGGGATTTTAAATGGCCTCTTAGTATATTGCTTTATAAAACTGCTGATTCTAGCAGCACCGGAATAGGAATACATACTAATGTAGGAAACACTGAAGGCAGTCAGAGCCTCCTGCATTTATGGAGGAAAAGACTAATAGCTCCATTTTAACAAGGCTCTTAACACTTTGGGCCATCAGCAGGCACTGAGTGAGTGAAATTGGGAGAGCTCCTGTGTGCTAAAAGCATTGAAGTTCACCGTTTTGTACCCCAGTTGGAGCCTTCCTGATAGAATTGCGCTCTCCAGCCAACTCCAGTTGCCATCTTGAAAACAAACCAAGTAGCGAGCTGGCATTTTGACTGAGTGCACTAATGCTTCACTTCTGAAATGGCACCAGAGCATGACAAATGCACTTAACTCCCAGCTGGATACTCAGCTTTGCAGTGGCGTTAGGGAAAGTTTCTGGATTTGTGTTAAGAATGAAAGCAAAGCCTGTTTATATCACATTTTATACTTGAGCAAAACACACAAGTAGAGAAAAAACAGCAAACTTGGTACTAAGATACTAGCTTTGATTCAAGTAGTTATGCCACTGGAATCAGAAGGGGTGTGCTTAATTAGATTACGTCCTCGTGTTACTGAATTCTAGGAGGAAGGCCAGGCAGGGAAGGAGAGGAGTATCCTGGCTACCGCGCAGACAAGGAAAAGGCTCTGAAGATTGTACCTGTTCTAAACAGTTCTTTGATATGGAAGCCTTTCTTGTTAGCAGCGATAAGATTATGTATGGGATTTGGAGCTTCTTTGAGCCCCTGCCTTTCTTTTGTTGATTTTGGCATGTTGCAGCATCATGTGTTCCCTGCTTATCGTTTTGAGATGCATTGTTAGTAGCTGGGCTGCATAATTGATCTTCATCTCTAATTACTCTCCTCTCCACAGGTGCCTGGAAAAGGTCCAGATGGGAGCTCATACAATCTCCACTTCGAGGGGATGGAAAGGCAGTATGCATCCTTACCCAGGTACAGCACTGAGCCTCATACACACACACACACACTCTGATTCACCCTCCCTCCGATGGGTAGGGAAATCAACCCACAGCTGATGTCCGTCTCCAGCATGAGAGATTATTTTGCAGTTTTGTCTTGTCACCTTTTGCTGCTGATTTAGGGCCATCTTTATAACTGTACTATTAATTTGGACTTTTGAATTTTAAAAAAAATGGTCTCTCATTGAACATGTCAGCAAGAGTCATGATCCACAGGTAAAGCACATGACATTGAGGAAGCTGGCTCTGCGAGAGTTATAACAAGTCGTAGCAGAGCATAAATGACCGAGTTTATAGTGATGTAATCCTAGCTGGCATTGACAGAGTACTGCTGTGGAAGGCCTCCATTACAGCAGCCACAGCTACTGAAGTCCCACTGTTGCTGCAAGGACTGTCTGACTAGCAATCCTATTCCAGCAGAGCATCTCTGTGCTTTAACTGAACGCTGTGGAAATGAGAGTGAATTCTCTGAGGGCATTTTTTTAATTTTTAATCCTTATCAACTCAATGAAGAGTACTTCTAGTCTGAAACCAGTGGGGCATAACAAAAAGGAAGCATTTCAGAGATTTCAGTCCCATTTCTATTGGAGTTCTAATAGCAGAATTAAGATTTAGCAAGCCAGAAAGGGGAGCAAGAGGATGCTAGAAAAGATAGTGGGAAGCAGTGGAAGGAAAACAAAAATAGAAAAATATTCCCCTTTTAGAATAGAGGGCTGTGAAAGGCCTTAGAGGGGTTGCCCAGTCCACTTCTTGGACCTACAAGCAAGATAATTTATAAAAGCAAAGCAAGAAGAGATTTTGCAAGAAGAGATTCTTGCTTTTAATTTATAAAAGCTATTTACAAGCAAGAAGAGATTCTTTGTTGTGAAGTAGTGCTGGCGTTGAGGAAATCGGTGAATAGTTTCTTTTTGCTTCTTTTTCTTTTTCCACTGAGCTATTTACATTCAAAGGTGTCACTGGAGAGACTGATTGATAAATATGTAATGCTGTGTCCAATTCCAGATGAAAATACAAAGAATATCTTACTTTTGGAAACCAGTATATAAAGGCTGTCTCACAAGACATTGTTGGATGTTTGTAGGCATTTTTAATGTACATGGTTTCTAAACCAAAGGATGTGTCTGTAGTTTAGTTACTGCCTTCAAACGATATTTGTGTCAGCCATCGTTTTGGAAATTTGTCCTATGCAGTAACTGTCTTTTCTAACAGAAGCCTGCTTTCCAGCAGTGTGTCCTGTATGTGTTTCCTGACTGACTGTGGATATTCTTTCTTTCCTAGGTAAATAGCCATCTTTTTTTGTAGTCCTCCAACACTCATGTTTCCTGTCATGTTTTTAGCAGTGATTTTTGCAGGTTAGTTAGGTGTAGTTTAATTATGCACACTCTTTTTTATCTATTTTAAACTTCAATTTTTTTGAATACTTCCTTGTGAATTACAAGAATAAATTAGCAATTGGTGCCCAGTGTAACTCTCTACACCAATTTTTGTATTCCTGTATCATGTCTCCTTTTAATTCATTTTCTCTTTGAGCTAATCAACCTTATTTTTTGAATCTTTATAAAATGGAAATTTCCCCATGAAGTGACTTCCATCACCAGGAATTCTTTTTATTTCACCGTATTCCTTTCAAGTGAGGATGACCAGAAGTGAGCATAACAGTGCAGATGTAGATGTCTCCTTGCTTTATGCAGGAGTGTTCTTTGTGTTCCTTCTACCCCATTCCTTTCAAACTTGCTGCATCCTCGGCGTGTCCCCAAGGTGTGTGTACTGCTCACCTCTGCACCCTGAGGTGCACAAACACCTTTTGTGTTGGTTTGGTTTTTTTTTTAAAGTAGGCCTGTCTGAATCAAATCATGAATCTCACAGTATTCTTCCCAAAACCTCCATTTAACTTGCTGGAAACACGAGTCTCCAGCTCTTATGACAGGTTTGAGTATTTAGCTGGCGGGGACTCGCCATTTAGGAAGTCATCCAAACATTCAATAAGCTTTTGAAGATC
>NW_009224144.1:24996-50413 GCF_000690835.1 Fulmarus glacialis | reverse complement strand
AGCGTCATTTCTCTTGGTGCCTAAGAAGATTACTCTGGAGAGCGAGAGGGCCTGCACTTCAGCAGGGCTGTGTGTGCTTCCTGACCCAAACACTCGCACTGCTGCACACAGGCCATGCCGTTGCCGCGTCTCCAGAGGGTTTCCACCCTGGCAGGAGCAGAGCTTTGGGGCAGCACGCCCTTGGGTGTGCCTGCAGTCCAGCAGTCGGCTGCTGCCTTTTGTACTTCGGTTTTTTAAGTTTTGCAGTTTCATGTTACTGCAGTAATTAAGCCCTGGCAGTCACAAATTACTAGATTGCTATGGTGAAGTCTAAATCCAGAAGAAGGGGATGCAGTCTCATTGCCAGCCACTAATGGAAATGAGTGATTTCTTTTGTTCTCATGGCTGACTGCCCAGGAGTGTAGAGGAATCCAGGTAAAAACCACCCATTTGCCAACCTATTCTCAGTGGAGGATCCATGAATACTACTGTAATGGACAGCATTATTTTAAAAAAAAAAAAAAAAAAAAAAGAGAGAGAGAGAAAGAAATAGGAAGGTAGAAAGAAATACAGAGGTAATATTTCCTCAAAGAGCAGCTTTCTTCTCCCCAACATTCTGTTATTAGTTCATGGTTTCCTGCCCTTGTCTTGTCCCTGTCCTCACCTTGGTCAAACCACTGAGCTGCACTTGGTATGGACGTGGTATATAATTGTCTGCATACTTAGCCATTTAAGTCCGGTTTAATAAGAGATATTTAAAGACGCTTCAGATGAGGGTTGTAGAGGCTGGGAAGCAGATTCTTATTGCAATGTTGTGTTGAGTCCAGGAGGATATGACCTTTGCCTGCCGCTCTGGTGTGGCACAACACAAAGAGAGGAAAGCGCTTGGACTGCAGCCAGTTTCACTGGATGAGGGGGGAGGAGGAGATCTGTGCCGTGTCAAGAGTAGCTGGGACCTACACAGGGAAACTGTTCTGCTTACCTGGAAGCCAGCAGGAGTCATGCTAGTGTGTGTGGGCATGGACAAATTGAGTAAGAGAGCTTTGGTTTTCCTCCCCACAGGACAAGAAGGAGGAATGATCACCTGCCAAATAGCTTTATGAACGTCTGGTGCCCCTAAGGCATTACCCCATTCCCGTGCAAAGGCACGCATCCTGCACGAAGGGGAAGTCAGGCTGCCAGCAGCATCCGAACATATCTGCTGCTGGGTTGTAAAAATCTAAGCTTTGAAACATCATTGCTGCTTTGCCCTTTTGTTTTGTTTTTCTGTCTTTCTCTGAAGCTGCTAATTTAAGTCTAGATACTATGGGCCAAATTCGGGTGATGTAAGTCTGTATTAAGTGTATTAAGTGTATTTGAGGAATTCAGCTGTGTCAAGTGTGCTTGCTTTTTCAGTAGATGCGGCAGCAAATCCAGTGTCCCACTCTCACTCAGGTCAGTGACGCCCTTTTTGCCTTTGATTGGAGGATCTGTTCCTCTATAAGGTTACAGTTTTAATTAAAAGCTGAAAACATGAGGCAGGCTTTGTATGTGACTGACTTAATGAGCGCTCAGCTGAGTTACGTAGTTAAGTTTCTAGGTAAAATAATGCCAGTCTGTAGACTTGGTTTGGAAATGTCTACAGAGGCAAACATCTGAATTAGATGATAAGTGGCTGTGGCAGGAGAGTGGCAGGTCTTCAGCTCACACTGTATTGTGTTGTTCTGTCTGCAGAAAAGCAGCAAAGTGGGAAAGACAGAATGGAAGGCTTTGCAAGAGAGATACAGTTCTTTGCACTCAATACTTACGTGTTGCCCTGGGGCTACGGCTAAGTGGTGCTGAGTAGTAGTATTAAGCAATATTAACTCCTCGGCTGAGAACGGCTTGATTCTTATACCTCTTAGCCTCTTCTTTTGGGGAGAGGAGCAGGGCAAGGGTATGGGAGCCAGAAAAACATTTGTATTTTTTAAACTATTTTTAATGCCTGTTTTCTTGATGTAATCCAGAATATTTTCCTGATGGAGCTATGGAACAGATATGAAGCTGAAGCTGCTCTATTTGTTCATAGTTTTATTTTTGAGCTTGCTTTTATGGAAGTCTGTCTTAATGTAAATCACAGTCTTGCCAATGGCAGCCTTGTTTGGAGAAATCTCGTGTTCGAGGACACGTTCTTTTCTGTGTTGATGGAAGAGCTGGCTGTGACCAAAAGCAGACTGTCAGACACTGAGACGGGACACTGGTGACATGATGAGTGTAGATCAGAAAGCTCAGCCATCTTCCTGGTAAGAAATGCTGATTCCAAAGGAAAGCTAGTATTCCAGACTTCCTCTGGAATCCTCATATTACTGAAAAACATGCATTGTTGTCAAGAAAATGGGTGGGGCTGGAAAGGCAGTAAGAGCATTAGAAAATAACTGCTAGCATGGAAAAATGAGTTCAGGCCGTGTAGATGAGTTCAGCTGCATTGCTGTGGCTGGGAGGAGACCGTTGAGCAAACTGGTAATTGGCTCACAGGAGTATCTGTCTTAAATGTAACATGCATCTTAAAACTGGGAAACTTGCAAATGTATTAAGGAACTAGCCTTGCAGTACAGTGGCAGCACATAGTCTTGCCATGCTGGAAGCTTCTCTTCAGGTTGACTATGCAACTTGTGCTTCTTAAGGCAGTAGCTAAAAGCAGCACATCCTCCACTGCTGGGTATGAAGCCAGAAAGGACAATTTTGATCACCTTGCCTGACCCCTCCAAGACCTTCTACATTTCTGCATCAAACTAAATTTCAATTTTGATCCATTGCGTTACTTTTATAAATGTATTTACAAAAGCATCTAACCTAGAATTAAAATGTCACATTGTGGAGAATTCGTTACATTCTTCAGAGGTTAATTATTTTACTGTTTAAAAAGATTATACCCTTTTTCCCCTAAGTCTGAGATTACCCAGTTTCAGTTTGTAGATACTGTGGTAAATATTTTTTCTACTAGATTTTAAGAGCCAAGCCTGCAAAATGCCTCCCCCTCAGTATTTCTATGCAGTGATCATTTATGTTATCTTTTAACCTCCCTTTCAATAAATTAAATAGATTGAGTACTTAGGTCTTACACTGTAGAGCATGAAAACAGCATTGACTCAAGGGGCCGGAGTCCCCATGCAGTCAATTTATGAGGTAGCCTCTAGAGTTGAGTCAAAAACATTTCCAGCTCTTTGGCTCAAAAGCAAAGTTTCTGTAACACCTATGTCATGAAGAGAGAAGGTTCCTCAAACAGGAGGAATTGATTACTTAGCAAGTTTCATTAGCTTTTTCTTGCACTTGAGGGTTCTTGCCTTTATTTTACTAACCAAGTTTATTTCAAAATGCAGAATTTCTGCAATTTGATTGAATTCCAAAAACATCGTCAGAAAGTGACTTGACACAAATCACAAGAAAAAGTTAATTGTCTGTTAAATAAGAGTCATCATTCACCATTGTCTAGCAGAATCTGAAATTAATATAGTGACATTACTTAAATATGTATATAGTGTATTCTCCTGGTTAACAAAAAGAAATCACAATTTTAGTGCAGACTATAATTAGCTGCAAATCAACTTGTCAGAGCATTCCCGACCTATGGGAATTGACTAACCAAGGAGCACAGATGAAAAAGCAAGGTTTAAAATCAATTATTTAAATCAAAATTCCCCGCTTGTTGGTTTAAATCACAATTAATTTTTTTGCTTTAAATCACTTTGATTTAACTTATTCCATCCCACGTTGCAAAAAATCTGTCCCCCTTCTCATTTTGTATACATCATTTACATTCCTCCTTGACATCCAACAGTATGTTACACAGCATTGACCCAGCAGTGCAGTCGTGGTTATAGCCGTCAACTGAGGGATGTGATGTTCTGGGGGTTTTTTTTGTTGACCCATCTTCACTGACAAGTGCCATGCAGTGGCACAGCGGTTCTCAGTAACGGTGACCATGTTGCTCTGTCCCACAATACTACTGCTGTTCTGCCAAGTTATTTTCCAGGGACCTTCTTGGTGCTTAGCCGCTTCTTAGTAACAGTCTGCCTCTCAATTTTCCACTGTTCCTCTCTTCAGTTGACTTCGTTACGTGACTCTACTGAATTTGCTTTTTTCTTTTTTTTAGCCCAAAATTGTGCGTTATGACAGGCAGAGCGTGGCAATGCTGATGCAGGCTGCAGGTATCGAAGGGAATTCCATTGCTGCCTTAGAACAGTGTTTAAATTGGAGCATCGTTCACCTGGTTAAAAAGAGCATCTGCAGATATATTTTCATAAATGTGGCGGTTTTTTTCCCAAAACTTTAATGGTTTAATAACTTACCAACCCAGTCCAGAATCACCAAAGTCATAGTCTGTCAGTGAAACCACGTTACTGGACATACATTATACAGCTACAAAGCAAACCTATTAACTTTTGGTGCATAATATAATACACACAATATTTTTAGTACTGCCCAGATTTTCCCTCTGAAGTGGTGCAAAACGGCGAAGGGCAGGGTGATGGGAAAATACTCGTTTTGGGTAGCGGAAAAAAGTCTGTATCTCCCCATTTCTCATATTGATTAAAATTAAGAGAAGAGGGTCAAGAGAAAGATTTGAGAACCAATTGTGAGTGGTCTTTTTTAATTTTCAATGCAAGTCATCTTTTTTTTTTTAATATTCCCCTGACATAACTGCAAAACTAAGAAGCCTTGATAATTTGGAGTCGTAAATAGGATTAGAACAAAGTAGGGTGCAAAAATGAATGGTCCACTTAATTTCATCATTCTAGTCATATGAAATATAAATAGTATTTAAACAGTATATTCTATGGTGTACTTGATTATTAACTTTCTCATCTGTTTTAATCATCTAAAGTAATATCAGTAACTTGGGGGTATTTTTTAAATATTTTTATGTTGACAGCTGTACTTTCATTGAAAATGCAGCAAAATCTTACCTGTCTGTATCTTCCAATGTAGTGATCTCATTATAAATGAAATATGTGTATGGTTTTATTTGGGTTTTAAGTCCCAGCAGATGAATTTAGAATCAGTTTTAATGGAAATCCTACTCAAGGACCTCCAAGATACATTGCAATAAACCAGCCAAGATGAAATACAGGCAAAGAAAAAAGATCATTCTCACATACTAGAGCACAAGCTTGGGAACCAATCTGATGTGCTCATTAAAAGATTAGCTAAAATCCGATATCAAACAGTTTAAGATTTGCTTAGCTAACTTTATTTAACTCTGCAAGGTAATAAAACTGATTGCTGTAGAAACTGCCCAGTGCCTCTGAGATGTCAGGAAAGTCATTGTATTTCAATGTATTTCAAGAAGGACAGAGTCCAAATCCAAAGCGGGACACCGGATTTGTGGTACCTACATGCAGGAGAAAGCTAGAAGTGCTCTGTAGCAACTTGTTCTGTTTTGTCTCCATTTCTGTTACTCTGCTGCAGTGTGTCATGGTACTAATATCACCTCAGTGTCGTATGTGAAGTCTGAAGGCTTTTTTTGTGTATGGTGTCAAAACATATTTGCCCAAAAATGTGTGGAGTTCATAAATAACCTGTGTATACCTTCTATAGGGAGAGTCTCAGGCATTAAAGCAGAGCAGGTAGGAAAGGGTCAGTGTACTGTAAACATTTCAAAAAATGGTCTTGTGTCTTTCTCTAAGACTTGGCTGAAAGGAGGAAAGAAAATTGTAAACAGGATCACAATTACAAAAATCTCTAAGTTGAATTCAAAAGGAAGGAGGTGTGGTTGTAAAACATACCTCCAGCTTTCTAATAAAATAGAAGTATCAGTTGAAATGAACAGGATGCATCTATCCAAAGCCAAATTAAGTCTTAATACTGAAAAAGTATACTTTAGAAAGTCAGAAAGGTCAAGGTTCATGACACCAAATCATGGATTGCGGCTGGCAGGCTACTTCTATAATTTCCATGGGAATAACTAAAGAAAATTGAGCAAAGAAAATGTCTGCAACAACTGGGACATAGCTTGAAAAAACCACTAAAAACCAGATGTCCCAGAAGAATACTTTGGAAGTGTAAAAGGAGGCAGACAGGGATGGGTTTTGTCAGTTTTTCTAATAAGTCAGTCAACTCCTCATAGCGAAAAGCCAGTTAATGCAATATGGAATAGTTTAAAAGTCAATTAATATTTTGAAGCTAAGCAGCAAGTCTCTTTGCAAGGAGATACTAGCTGGAGTAAATAAAAATACTTTCAAGTGTCACGTTTCCAAAAAACATGGATTCTGGTATGGATTTTGGTGTATAACTGGGCATAAGGACCTCCCACTCAAACTAAGGGCACCAAATTCAGCTTAAAAATACAGGAGATGGAGGAAAATATTGCCTTTGAACAAAAGGGCTTGAATTAATATTATAAAATTTAATGAAGTCGTGGAAACATTGCTTCAGAAAAGAAAGCTGGATTAGCTATGCCTCCAGTGAGTAAAAGAACAAAACAAATGTTAGGGAACAAAATATTAATGAAAGAAAGAAGTGTTAGTACAAAATGGTTAGGTTGAGATGAAGAATCTGTGGAAAAAAGATAAGTGAATGCAAATTAAAAAGAAGAAGATCAAATTAAAAAACAAAAGCATATGTCCCATAGAATGCATCAACAGAGTGATGTGCTGAGTGAAACCTGGGGAATGAGATGTGTGCTACAAAATGCAAATACATCCTTTGCATTGTTGAGATGGATATTGAAATTGCTCAGGAGACCAACAGGCTGGGAAGCTCAGCTGGCTGCTTTATATTTGGAATAAAAATGTTGTTGCTTGTGTTGGATTATAAATCAGAACTGATCAAAAAGTGTGGACTCGTGGCTGCAAAAGTGAGGAAATAAGTTTTTCTTCCTGTGAGAAAGTTCATTGTAAAATAAGACAACTCCACTGCAGTTCTTGGCTTTGGCTTTGTCTTGATAAATGGGTCTGGAGGTGTGGCTGAAAGATGGTTGTCAGCGAACATGCTTTAAAAACAGCTAAAAAAGGAGAAATGTAGGAAGCCAACAGCATCGGGTGTAAATACATATGATTTTCAAGGATGTTGGATCAGGATTTTTTGAGCAAGCTTCCCGCAGCTCTCACAGCATTGTATACGAACCTCCTGTATGTTCTGTCTCGGCTCAGCTAGGTTCCTGTAAGCAAACAGCGACTTTGCGATGACACCCATCGCTCAGAGGCAGACTGCGGTTAGTTCTCCATAATCCATCCAGTTCCCTTATCTTCATCCAATCTTTGCAAAGCAGGTTCAGAAAAAACAGGAAAGATGTTAAAAAGAACAAGGAAGTTGCACTGTCACGATGGCAAGTTTCAAGCTTCTAATAGCAAGCCATTTAAAGTGAGTCAGTTGTAAGTATTCTTATGTACACGTTTATGAAAGAGGAAAGGAGATTATGATGATAAAGTAGGAAAGTGAATTGTATGTGTACAGTCTTAATTGCATGCCGTAAGGTAATGACAGGCTGTGAAATCTTAAGAACTCAAATATAGTTCTGGGTTCTTTTAGAAACACATAGGGGACCGAGTCGTGAGCACTCAGCGTGCCACCCACCGAGAAATAAGAAACGGGGTGGGGGAGATGAGAGCCATAGAGGAACACAAGGACAGTGCGTTAAGCAGACCTGCAGTTGTTTGTAATTGTTATCCTTGGTGAAACCCTGCCTTGTGAGGAGAGAGCTTTTATATATACTGGTGATTAAAGGAAAGAGGTATCTAATTTGGGATTAAGAGAATCACTGAAGAATTTAATAGTAAAAACAGTTGCTAGAGCAGCTGTTTCAACACAGTTTGGCTTTGGCAGCCAAACCGCTTCCATTTCATAAGTAGGTGACGTATTTAATTTCTCTGCACAGAAGTCTCTTAAACACGTATCAAGAGAATATTCTAAATTCCATGGGTTTTTGTCCGTCTTTCTTTGCCCATATATTCACCTAACGCTTTTATGTTGCGCTTCAACTATGACACTTTAGAAGATCATGCTTTGAATATGTTGATCCAGGTTGAGTAACACCTTATTCTGCAAGAAATGTTGTAGAAGCTGGTACGAGCCTGATCCAGAACCACTGCAATCCATGGATGCGTTCCTACCAGTTGCAATCAGCAGTAGGTTTAGACTGAAATGCGATCACTGTTAGAGTATATTCCTTCATTTCTTTGCTGTCTGGGTCAGTCTGGTAGTAATTTGATAAACTCTGATTAGGATATTTGTTTTTTCCTTGGGAACTCTGTGCACCAATGTTCGCAGTCCAAATCTCCATATTTTGGAGATCCTGGAAAAAGGAATATATCTTTGCCTGCTCTCTATGTTCTTCTCCATCCAATCCCATCTTATCACAGATATAAGTGAAGTAAAAATAGGACTTAAAAATTAATCTAATTCAACGTTGTTGAAGAACTGCAAATGTTCAGATCGCTAGCGGTTATGGACCAGTAACTTTAAGAGCAAGCATGGAGCTAAAACTCCTGTTGTACCCTGTTAAAGAAAATTAATTCCTGCTTTCTTAAGAATCTTCACCATCATCTCCAGGCTTGGAAAAGATTGCATTGTTCTAGCATTTAATAGTTATGTAAATTAGCACTAATTTTGTCACTTAGCACCTGTACAAAATTTTCTACTAGAACAGTTCTTTAAAATATGGCATAAACAAAGCACAAGATGCACAGGTAAAGATGCTGTGGATATGCCAGAAGCACACCAGCAAAACTTTGTAGGCGTGTGGTTGGTGTTAAGTAGTACCTAGGCCACTCATCAGACTTCCAGCAAGGTGTATTTTGGAAATATATTAAATACCATAATGCATATGCTAAAAACTTAACCACATCTTTACAGTAATGGTAGTGTCTTTGCTGTACTCAAAAACTTTGTCTGCCAAACGTAACTTAATCTGGCTATAGAGATATTGACAGAACTCATACCTTCTGCTGGCTTCTGTCTGGTATCGGTGTGGCCTCCACTAGCTCAGCGCGCTGTTCTGCGGGAGCAGGTAGGATCCTACAGCTGTTTGAATAAATATTAGTTTTAAAGAGTTATTCTGCTCTGACTAACCAGTGAGGGGAGAAATGGCAGGGGAGAGGGCACCTAAGGAATCTCTTTGCTTCAGACCTCTTGCCCAACAATATTCACTTAAATGTTCGAGCGGTGATGAGGTGAGGAGTCATGTAAACTGGAAGCTGTTCCTCAAGTCACCGTCCTCTCTCTGCGCACAGAGTAATTGATAGCTCATGCACTTGCAACAGCTGAAAAAACAGAGCAGAACATGCAAACACGTCCACTGTATAACATACGTGGGAAGCAAGAGGAGGAGTGCGTTAACTTTAACAGAAAGTGAATTATCTGCCATTTTTGTTGCACTCCAGATGTAATTCAGCAAGGAGATTGGATCTGTGCATTAGATAGTCTGAGACAGCACCTTGGAAATTGGCAGCCAGTTCCAGCCAAGGGTGGAGAGAGAGGGTGGTAAATGTGTGAACAAAACCCGGCCCAGGTTATCAAGTAAAACCCCGAGCCAACGGGGGTCCTTGGATATTGAGTAGCTGGCACTTTTCTTCATTTAAAGAAGAAAAATAGCCTTCATTTTCCAGGTGAAGGGAAGTACTTTGAGAGCAGTCTGTTGTAGATCATGAGACAATCTGGCAAGCAAAACCAATCTCAGCAGGATTTCACAGTTGAAAATCCATGTGAATGGCTTTTTGCTTGGATCTAGGTGTTAGCGTACTGTTGTACATACCCATGTGTCACCAGGTTTTGGTCCCTCACTTAGCATTTTTGTTACGAATTTTGGCTTGATCTGAGATGCTATGCTTTAAAGAAAAGGAATATTTATTTACTGAGAACTGAAATGTCTTCAGTATAAAAAGAACGTATTTTTAGAAGCATGGTATTGTCACAATTTTTCCCTTTGTTTTGCTTTTTTGAAGAGGTAATAGTGATACGCTCTTGAACTGAAATCAGCCACCCAAAACAACAGCTGGGACAAAACGAGTAGAAGAAAGGACATACTAGCAGTCTTTCTTCCAAAGATCCTCAAACAGCAAACACACTTTACAACTATACATTCAGCAATTAAAGATTTCAAAATCAGTTAAAAGCTTTAAGGATCCCAATAGCCGTGCTCAGAAAGCCTATGTGACTTTGCTGTGCGTACTGTTTCTTACTGGCTGACTCAACTTCTGGTAGTCCTCTAATTAGCTTTGTAGGGGTCTCTGAAGGCATCTGGGTTTCTCACTGACTAGGGAATTAGGCTGAATTTAGGCTGCCTGGTTTTGAGCATTTTCTGTAAGGATCTCTTTACCTCATGGTGTGCTGCAGCCCCCATTCCAGAGTGGAAGCAGCTCGGTGGTGCAGGCTGTGCTGCGGTACTGACTGCACCACGCTTTATGGCAGAAAGCACAGAGCAGATCAGTTTGAAACGAAAGGGAATTTTTTTTTAAAAAAAAGACTAATTCAATTACTCGGTTGAAATTGAGTTGGGGTTACAACTTGAATTTTTAGGCCCAGATCCATCACAGCACTTAAGCACCTGCTTTACCTTGAATATATTTTGCTTTTCAATAGCAATCATTTGCCTATCTATCAGAGGCCTCCAGGAAACCTGGACTAAAACGTGCATTGTAAAGCATGGGGGAAGGATGGCAGACAGTCAGTGGTACTTAGAGAAATTTCACTTTTTCACTCCCTGCACTTTCTGTGGTTTAAATGATGCCTCATTGATGTTGCCTTATGCAATGTTTTTTGTTAAATATCCTGTAAATAATATCAAGAAAGATTATTTAATGAATAATCTCTCTTTTTCTTTGAAGAGACTTGTTATGGATCTTAACTTGAAATCTCTTTAGTATTATTGAGGGGAATAACAACCTTAATGTCATTTTGGTTTGATTTCTGTGTGTGAAGGGCTGACAGCTCTCCCTTCTCTCTCGTCACCAAACATCTGAAGAAAGCTCTGTTCTTGAGAGATTACTGCAGTGGTCCTTGGTCTTACAGAGATTTCATCAGAAACATTTCCTTTTTAATGGACAACGGAAAATGTTCAGCTGTCCATTATTACACTTCTTTGTACACAGTCTAAAAATATAAATGGAAATTATAATTACATCTGTAATGCTGGGTCCCAGCTGAAATCACTTTAATCCCAATGTGGAAAAAAAATCAATACAGAACCCTTAACCCTGGTCTTTTCCTCCTTAGACATTTCATTTTCAGTTGTACTAGTTTATACCACAAGTTTTAAAAGTTTTTGAAGGGACTTTAGTATACGGAGACCATTTTGCATCCTTAGAATGGTATTGCTGCTTTGTGCTTTTCTGACTTAGAAACTGGAATGTTCTTCTTGAATAATGGTTTATATTGTAGCTGCTTGATATGATACGAAATTTCTCCCTTTTACTTTTTGATCATTAAAAAAAGAGGGGCCTTTGAAATGTTGCAAAGTTCTTTTAAAGAAAATCCCCTTTTACTGGAAGTAGAATTACACATATTTTTGTTAGAGAGAAACCCAACTCAGCATTAAAGTTTTAACATCGAGGTTTGGAAAAGACATCATTCTCACCTCACCACAGGCTCTCCGCTATATTGTGCTTTTTTCCTATGGGATTTAAATAGTAGGTCTGTCAAGGTTAAATATTATGGTTTTTATTTTTTTATCTCAACATCTATATGTACAGACATGCCATCAAGCGTTTTGTGTTTCTGAAACCTGCATCTTTCTGCAAACCTGGACTTAGACCAATAGTTGCTTTGCTTTGAGTTAGCTTCTGGGGAGGAAAGGGGAGGTTGCTTTTATGCTGTGAGGCCTATGGAAATTATTAATTGCCGATAAACTGCAGCTTCCTCTGAAGCATCTGGTTCTGGTAACAGTCAAAGACATGGTGCTGTAATTCAGGGCACACTCTGCTGCGTTGCCCCAGTTGCCACGCTGTTAATAATTGTAGATGTAATATCCATGTAGCAGAGGTGTGCTATTCATCTGGTAGAATGTCTTGTTTCTTATTAATGGCATATATGTAGCCCTCTCTAGATCTTGAGCACTCAAAAAGTAAAAAATACTGCATTTTGGTCAGTCTTTTCTCTGAATACCTGAAAGACACAATTGAAAAGGAATGTTTCCACGTGGAGTGAGGCATTTCAGCAACCCACATCTAGTACTCTAGCTATTTATTTGCTGTCTAAGGCTGTCAGGCCTTAACTTCCTGACTTCATTCCAGGATGCAGATGTCTCATTCTCTCCCTGCCCTCTCTTCCCCTTTCAGATACCATTCTCCTATACAACAGCCTAATCCAAAGCTCATTGAAATGCTTCCATTGACATCCAGAGGCTTTGGCTGAGGCCGGATGAGTCTGGGGCACGAAGTTCCTCATCGCATTGAGTTATTCCCTCTTCTCAGTCTGGTATCTAGGCAGAGCACAGATCTCTTTCCATCTTCACTTCCCTCTGCAAAGTATCTTGATGGGTTTTTTATGAACATGCCACTTCAAGTCTATCACACCGCACAACCTGAAAATACTTAGAATGATATTGTAGTGGTGACCTTTATTGTTCATTAGTGAATCAGCAGCCTAGCTTACTGTGGCTTTAAATGAGCTATATAAATTGGTTGTTATTTTCAATGATGATTCCCTTGATTTGAACATACTAGAGCAAAGATAATTGTTTGATTGATTCATTATGTAAAAGATTGTTTCAAGTTAGAGGGTGTTTTTATTTAATTATTTCCCCCCCCCAGCCAAATTGAGACATGCTGTCTAGAATCTTTGCCAGGTTCTTACCAGGCTCAGATTGGGAAGTGCTATTGCTTTTCTTTTTCTCACTGATGGCATGTAGTAGCCCTTCTGGGTGGAGTAGGGGTGCCTCTCTGATTGCGGTGGTGTTCATCATAATCTAAGCTGAAGCTACTGACAGCACATGTCTTGCACATAAGACTCTACTGCACGTGGTAGTCTTTGACACATGATGTATATATGTGTTCAAAAGAAATTAAAGTCTATACCTGGTGATGCTGTCCAAAGCCTCTCTCTGTCTCAATATTGGCATCCCTTTCCCATTGCTCAGGGATGCAATGTGTTAGTGTGTCTTTAAAACATTTTTTTTCTCTGTCTTCTGCTGTGTGCTCTGTCTTCCAGCTTCAGCATCCTGATGTCTTTTGTTCTAGGTACATGACTAAGCTGATGTAACTGTGTTGCCACAGGTTGTGCTTGCTCTCTCTAGAAGGTTGCTGTGCTCCAGGAACTTTGCTGTGGCAAATTTTATCTTGTCATCTGGCATGCAGCATGGTGTGCAGATGGCAAAGAAGAAATTTGTTTAGAAGCTACGTATCTCCTCTATTACAAGTGTTGGGGGGATGCACATAGATCTGGGATATTGATGACTGCACCAGTTCCCAAAGCGCAAAGGATGCTGCATGCCCAGGGACCATCCTAGTAAGTCCTGCTGATGCATGGTGCTGCCCCAGACCAGGAATGCATGGAAGAAAATCACATAGATCTGATGATGTCTCATGTAATCTTGGACTCCTTGCAGGCATTGCCAGAGCTGGTGCAGCTGGGGAAGAAAGCTGGGGAAGAAGAGAACAGTAGCCAGGCCAGGAGGGGAAAGTGGCAAAGAAAGTGGTGGGAGCCATGGGCTCCAGGAAACCAAACCTGGGCCTTGTGGAGGGAGGTAGATAGGACAGCGGGGGATGTGGCATCTTGCCCTGTTGTCATGTCCTCCTGTCTCCAGCCTGTGGTCTAACATGATGCGCACTGACTTCCAGATTTGTTTTTCTTAAAGAAACAAAGTCCACCAAAGGAACAGGGGAAGGGGAAGAACTGAGCGCAGAAGTGCATGGAAGTCAACAGTTATGTCGTCCTCATCTGTGAATGGACTACATAGCTTGTATGTATCTATAGGCATTAAAGTTAGTGCCATATATGTGCGTAAAAACTATACCTATGCCCATAAGGCTGGGTTACAGCGGTTGGGAGCTGTATTGTGCATTTCTTCAGTGCTGTGCAGTTCAGGTTTCAAAGCAATGTTATGGTGATGTATTTGGTAGCGGTGGCGTGTGTGTGTGTGTCTCATTCGCACACAGCTATTCTGCAGGGCGTGTTGAGGGGGTGTTTGAGGAACCAAGCAGATTCACAGCTGTGTCTCACCTCTCCAGAATCTGCTTCTGCTGCCAGAATCTGGTGTGCTAAACCCTCCTCATCTGAGCAAGTCAACAGCCTGTCCCAGGCTGCCGCCTCAGAGAATGGCAGGGACTTTGTAAATAAAGGAAACAATTGAATGATAAGTTCACACTTCAGCACACTGCTTAACAACCTGATAACAGTTAATTACATACAGTATTTTTAAATGCAGCAACAGGGAGATAACTCATGCGGAGATGGAGCACAGGCACTTAGGCCTCACGACTGAAGGTTAACCTTTTACTACCCATGTCCCTAAAGAGGCCGCTGGCCTGCAGCTCCGAATCTCACCAGCTTTGAACATTTACAGGCTAGTAGTGACTCAGGGCCATCCACGTAGAATTTCCTCAGCCGCAGGTAGGGGCAGGGGGAAGCTGCGCTCAGCCCCGTGACTTGCAGGGGCCCCGCTTTGGAAGAGCAACCTGTGTGCTGGCAGGCGGGCAATGCAGGGTGGTAAAACAAGGGTTGTCTCCACCATGGGCAGCAGGTAGAGCATGTCCAGTCAGCAGTCGCTCCGCTTGCTGCAGCTGCGCTGATGTTCGTGTAACTGTAGAAGCTCTTAAGGAAGAAGCCAGCGTAAACACAGCTGGAATGGGCTGCAGTCGCAGGGCGCTCGCGGCCGTCTGCAAGTCACAGCAGCTGCAGCCAGTGCTACTGCTCTCTGGGCACCGGGTGGGACGTTTCCGTCTCTCCTAACCCGGTGGGATTGAGGGGTTTGACCCTTGTTATTTAAAGCTCAACTTCAGGACGTCTGCTGTCAGAGCACCCGCAAAGTTTGTGACTTAATGCAAGTCTAATTAACTGATTTGCCTATCCAAATCTGGAGATTTACACACTTCTGTAGAGGCAGCTGTAAAGTTATAACTTCAGCTGTTTATCATGCCCTGAGCCTTTAAATCTCAATTATTAAAGGTGGTGTTTAATGGCTGGCTGGAAAAGGGGTGGTTACCAGAGTGTTAATGGAGTGCGGCAAGCCAGGAAATCTATAATATAATGCCTGTATAGAAATGAATGGTTCTAACAAAAGAAAATATAGGGGGGAGGATGTACTTACAGGCTGTTTGCGCTGTTCAGGAGCAAATCAGTACATGAGCAATAGGGGAACAATGGGGACTGAAATACTGCCTGAAGAAAGAAATACGAGCTGCTTGGTTTTAAGGTCCCCCTCACCCCCAAAAAGCAGCCATCGTTCTCCACTGGATCTTGAGCTTTGCTTTTGTTGCAAAGGGGTAAAAAGGGAATGGCACATCCCAGCGAGTTTAACAGAATGTCTGGACGCAGAAAGAAACAAAATGGAGGGAAAAATAACCAGCTACAATCAGTTTCAAAAATCATTTTCCTTTTTTATTGAAACATGGTTTTACTACCCAGTTTGTGCCATCAGAGGCAGAATTGACAGCCGTGCTTCATCATAGCAATGGGAGAAAATGCTGCAAGGAATGCTTTAATTTAAATGAGAGATGCTTTAAAAAAAAAAGCCTAAAAGCTTGGTAATAACATTAATAACCACTTCTTACAGGTTTTTACTAGCTCACTAAAGATCAGACAGCGTGTTAAGATCCCAGCGGCTGAATAGTAAAGACCTGGGCCCAGGTTGTTATTGCTTAGGAAGATTCTTTTAATGACTTCTGTTATTTGTTGAAAATCATTTGAACAGCACAGCTGAATAATCACCATGCTTTAAATTCATTTCACGTGAAAAATGAGAACAGGATAGAATTTGGGTTTATGTGTCTTTGAAAGCGTTTTACAAAAACGGCGTGGATAGCAGTAGTGCTATGAATGGATAGGCGAAGGGAGGAGGTTTCCTTGCTCGGGAGGAGCTCTCCTGGAGCTTGAGCGGTGTGTTTGTTTCCTTCTGCAGAGAGATTATGGCAAGAGAATTTCTTTTAAATCAAATTAAAATCTCCTGAACCACCACAGGACCTTTAATTTCCACCCTGATAGCCTCCAAAAAAGCAGAGATCTGCAGTAGAGGTTAGGGTGAGACGAAGAGATCTGGATAGTATTTCTCTCTTTTGTGTGCTGCTGTGCTGGGGCCAGCGTTGGGGTCTCACCTCTCTGCGTCCCTCTCCCTTCTCATTGCTTGCCTGCTCTTGAGGGAAGTAGCTGGCTCTTCTCGTGGCAGGGATAGCAGGGTCCCCATGTCCATTGGAGCTACTGCACAGTAATGCAGTACAAATATTACTGTAAGAGAGATTTCACTTCAGCATCTCACCCCAGTAGTGGCAGTTCTGCATGCGTTCAGTACTTCTTCATATTAGTTTGAGTCTGCATTGAAATGCAAAAGTCAGCTGAGAAACCTAAACATTGGCTTTTCTTGCTGGCTTAAGATGCATACGTCCTTTAAAAAGAAGTTTTCTCCCTTCCAATGTAGTTTAGCCAGCATCGTCTCAGAAATGTGACACAAGAGACCACAGGCCAAGAACTCTTTTAGTCTGTAGGAAGAGCTTTTGGCCCCTGCTGATCCGCAAAACAAAAGACCAAAGGGACCTTAAAATCTCATCCAGGTCTCTCCCCAACAGAGCATGGGGGTTCCTGAGCAACAAGCATGACTGCTTAGCATTGAGAGTAGGTTACCAATGCCAAGAGGTTAATGACTCACACGGTATTATGTTGTGTTGAATAATGAGTAACATATGAAATGACACATGTTGTAATGACTCGCTACTTAAAGTACCAATCTCCTTAAGACCCCTTTAAGCTTGAAGAGATCACAGAATAGCAATGTCTTGTTCAATAGGTGCTACTTTATTTTATGCCTCCTGGTAGAAGAGATGTACCATGCCTGAAAGCATATGAACAAAACAAGTGAGGAATTGAGTAGGAAGGATTATTGGACTAGTTGTTTTGAATGCTTATTGGGCATTTATAGAGCACCAGCTAGCATATTCGGGTTTTTGTTGCTGTTGATTTGAGGGTTTTAATCCTGATTATCACAGTTCCTATATCTGTAGGTTGGATTTAGGGAAGGAAAGAAAGGGGAGCTTTGCCTGCAGGATGGGATTATCAGAAGCTGGTCTGAGATCTGCTGTGGAAAATAAACTGATGCTGGAGCAAAGGAACAATACAATGATGTATGGCTTTGTTGCTGATGGGAGGGGGTTTAATGAAATGACACTCTAAATTCTGATGTTAACCATTCTGTGACATAGTTTGCTCCGTCAGGGATTGACAACAATCAATTTGCTCACATGCAAAATAGACTGTTCATGCTGTCATAAGAAATCTTACATATAGTAAAGTTTTAAACCTGTCAGACTACTGTTTTCCTAACTTACAGTTGTTTCTGCAGTCTGCCTATCTGCATGGAAAGGTAGTATCTGACTAAACTTTATGCTTGGTCCTGGATGTAAAAACAAGTGGGACACCTAAATGTCTCCAATTGCTAAGAACTGCCCAGGGAGCTGCTGGGGCTCAACATCTCCCAAAATGTGGCCCTCTGCAAACAGTAAAGGACTTTGTTCTCCAGCCGCTTTAAGGCTAGACTTCAACTAGAGTAATATAAACATGTCTATGCACTTACCTTCTGGGACTGTGGTGCTTTTGCTGTTGCTTCTAAATATTCCAAGCCGTAATACTGTAGAGAGAGACAAACTATTTGTATAAGCTCTTACGTTCGGGCCAGTCAAGGCCACAGTTAAACTTTGCAAAACTGCATGCAAGGGAAGAGAATCAGGCCTGCCTGCATTGCATCTGAAATGTACTCTTGCTTGAATTTCAAACAAACTTGTATGGATCTCTCCTTCTCCAAATCCAAAACAAATAGGAATTCTTTAAAAAGGGGAGATAGAGATTTTTCAGCTCTTTTCTTCCCCCCACTAACACAGGTCATGAAATGATCATTATTTTTATGGGTCTGCAAAGCCTATAGAAGTCAAAGCTATGTAATATACATTGCAGAGTGTTCTGCAATATACAACCACAGTCGTGCCTGGCCCAGGGATGAGGGTCTGGTAACTGGAAACCTGACACTGAAGGAATTCCAAACACAGTCCTCAAACTAAAAACAGCTCTCTCTGCATGGCATGTGCTACATGAGAGCCAGGGATTGTATTCGTTTACGTTATCTGATTTTTTAGCCTTGTATTGTTGATAAAAGAACAGGAGAAGAAAGCACCTCCACCAGCTCAGCCCATAAATAATCTGTGTGTGGTGTGTTTGAGGTTAGTATGACATTGCTGGACATCTGCCTTCTTCTGAGAGGTACAAGCCTCTCTCACAGACAGCAGCCGCTGAGCACTTCCTTGTGCTGCAGATTCTTCCCAGTGCTAAGATAGCAAATTTGATTTCCAGTGGCTTTTCAAATGCAAAACCCATCATCAGTTATGGGAAGTATTGGTCTGAAACGGTAAAGAATATTTGTTATAGGAGTATCTCGCCTATTAAGTTACAGAGGCAGACTTTAATGAAGCACAGAGTCATGCAGTGATTTTTTTTGAAACCTGCAGTGATTTAAAAAAATTTTTTTTTTTTTTTAAGTTATATGCACATTGAATATTAAGCAACAGAAGTTCTCAGTGCCACCGACTACAAACAGCACTGCGGTGTCTTTAATACTGTATCTGGAGAGATAGGGACTACATGGTCTTTTCAGTCAGTTGTTTTTAGTGTCTGTTGAGAAGAGCTTTATAAAGACACAGTGTAATGTATTTGATACTGTAAGATTGTTTGTTTGCATAATTTAATTCTTACATCAGCTTCTCCTTTCTTCTTTAAAAGTAGATCCTCCGGCTGAGAACAAACGGCATGCAATCACGATGCATACAATCGAGTTCTTCAGTGAGAACTTGGACACAGATAGGACCTTGTTGCTTTCTCCTGTTCTTTAATCACAGCCTGAGCTGCCTGATGCCATCACCCAGAGTTTCTGTATGTCTTGCTTAGACATGAAAGAGACTGCAGCCAGATGTGGGCTTTCCATTTGCCACTTAGTCTGTGGCTGTCTTTGAAGTTTATTTCAAGAAGTACTCCCTGACAAAGTACGAAGGCAGTTTTTCATGTGAGATTATATCCCTTGCAAAATATTCCCTCAGCAGCAAGAAGGAGACAGTGATGTAAGAAGAGAGCATTCCCATCCTTGATTTTTACCAGGTACTAAGAGGGTGATCTCTGTGATTCTCCCTATAGAACAGAGGCAAGAAAAACTCTTTGTCACGATGAAATCCAAACCCCCAACATGATGGGGCACAGCGTGAACAGCCAGACCATCATTTTGCTTTCCTTTCCTTTCAGATAACCCAGGCGTGTGTCTTGTGGCTGGTGTTAAAGGTGACCTGCAAATGGGGGCTAACAATGGAACACAGTAAACCTGAAATGAAATTGTTTTTTTCTCGATGTTTTTTGAAGCATCAGGTATTTTGGCCAGTCTACCCTGTGAGATTCTCCACAACTGAAGAATTACTGAAATGGGGGCTTTTTTTTTAAAAAAAAAAAAAGGAGGGAACTGCAAAAAGCAAAAAGTGTTTTAGTTAGGTTTTTTGAAACCTGTTTAACTTCAATGACTAAATAACATTTTGGGTAAAAGAAGCCTTTCTTAAGTATTCCGAATCCTTTGGTTCAGTTTTAAATAAACCCAGAAGCTCTTAAAAATTCTGCAGCAAAGCGAGAAAATACTAGATTTTACATTCTTTGTGCTTGGGAGATAAATAAAGCAGGGATAGAAAAACAAACTACTTCAGGCTTTACTTGTCATAGAGAAAATAACAACACGTACTGTTAATTTAACATCAGTCACAAGTTACCTGCTTTATTTGGACAAGGCTACTTTGTGCTTATAAAGCTCAAAATGGATCACAGTTCTTACCTGGTGAATCATTTAGAAGATAAACCGGTAGAGCTGCTAACCAGCATATGAAATGATATAGCAAAACATGTTTGCAACTACCTGTGTGTGTGATCTATAATTTCTCTGCAGGGGAAGGTGAGATTTTGTTTCCTCACAATAAAATGAACATTTTAAGGGGCATCTTGCTCATGACATTTTTGAGGAGTGCATTTTCACACTGCCCTTCTTGAATCTGGTGCTTCTGCCTCCCTTCCTTCCACTGCTTCCTTCAGCAGCAGCCTGCTTTTAGCTAGACCCGCATCAGTGTAGCATCTTCCAGTGGGAGCCAGCAGAGCTGAACTATCAGCAAAACCGCTTTTTGAGCTCTGAGATCAGTTCCTTCCCAGGATGTTGTGTCAGCTTCCCTACCTTCTGCCTGCCATTAATTTCACTGGACCCCCAGGTCAAACAACTGGCCAAAAATCTGGAAAACAGCTGACGGTCAGAGCAGCTCCTACTCAGCATGTCCTCTCAGAGGGCACGCTCCTGGCCTGGTCCTTTTGAGTGGCTGGACCTGCTTGACCCAATTTGTGGATTTTTGATCACTCCCCTGGGTCACTGATTTTCCACTTGAGGTTATTGGTTTGACCCCCAAACTGTGGGTCACTTGGGAGGTGTGATATGGCCCTGTGAACTCTGAACTCATCAGGAGCCAACAAAAACAGCAAGGGAGGGGAGAAGAATTTCATTAGGGCCTCCTCAGAGGTGGCAATGTCTGCCGAGTGAAAAGGCAGGGGTTGTTTTGCTTCTTGCGGAAACAAGCATAGCATCTACAAGGGGCTGCCAAGTAGAAAGTGTTTGGTTTGAGCTATGGCAATTTCTTTACGGAAACAACAGCATATACTTTTACACCATGAGCTATCAAGTGAAAATGGTGTTGCTTCAGAGGAGCCCTGCTCTTCCTGCCGGGAACTGCCCCCAGTGTCCCAGCCTTACTCCTACTGGTGACAGCATTTCTACAGCCAGAACTTGATATCTGTAGGTGTTCCTTCTACCTTAAAAAGATTGACTTTCTGATGGTTAATTTGACACACCTGGGGAGGGCAAGCAGCTCCCTAAGAACAGACTTCACCGGGCATGGCTGGTAGGTGGGGAAGAATGAACCCTCGGGAAATAACTCGGCTTCAACATGCAGTGCTGGTCATAAAAGGGAAGAAAAGTGTCATTGTGGCGTGTGTATCTGCACACATAACACCCACTGGGATCACCAGGGGAAGTAAGCCGGAGAGTGTGGTGCAGCCACGAGAATCTCTTTCATGAAATTTCCCCCTGGTAATGCTGCCCAGGGGCAGCCTTTTGGGCAGTTACCAGGGTTTCCCAAGGTTTTACTCATGCGAGAGTTCTGGTAATCATTGGTTAGATCACTGCTTGTATTATTGCCAAGGCTGCTAAAAAACCTTACATGCCTTCTGTCTTCCTGGGACTTTCCTAAAGGATCCATGTGAAGTGGATTCAAGCCTCGTCTCCGCGTACAATCTCTCCTCCTAGCTGCTAAGCCCTGACTCTGGGGAAGACACTTGAGAATGATACCGCCTATGGGTGTTTCACCCTCAGAGAAGGGAAACTGGTGCTGAGAGTGAACAGCTGGGATATTTCTTTCTTTTTTAAAGAAAGATTTTGCCCTTCCCACATGTTCCTCTCTGCAGTTTGTCTACACAACCAGAGATGGTATTAGCTGTAAGTGAACCAATGGTGGATTTAGTTTTGTAGCATAGGTAGCAGCAATGAAGACCTGATGGCACAAGCTCAAGCAGCTTGCCTACATGCCTCAGATCTGGCAGGCTTGTGCTTTGCTCAGGCTCATCTTCACTGCACAGTCCTACGTCAAAGCTGCCTGAATGTGCTACCCTCTGCACAGTCACAGCTTCTGTGGCAGCAGTGTCACAGTGTCTCCTAGAACTGGACCAGCTGAACTTTCCTGGAAACAGGTCTTTTGGCTGGATGGCAAAACACAATCCCCCCTTTCCCTGCAACATCCAGATCTCTCGTGTGAGTTGAGGGATGAGCCGTGTGCTGAAGGCTCAGTAGATGATGCTGGTGGCTCAGTCCCCTCAACAGTCATTTTGGTATCAATTAATCTTGACTTTATTATTTTAGAGTAATTAAATTTTGCAGTTACGGCTCTGTCCAAAAGCTACCTGACTCTTCACTGAATTCTGGATCAGGTTCCAAGCTCAGTCCCTTTTTAATGTGATCCACAAGAATTTGGTTGATTATAGCTGCCAATGAGAACATCTTATAAAATCTAATATACAGGATTTTGGGCGTTATCCTTATATTAAAAGGTGATGGGTGTAGGTTTGACATTTGTTCCTGTTAGTTTGCTGCTTGACACAAAGCAGTTTCTACCACCGCAGAAGCCTTTTATGATTGGAAGTGCATTTTTGCACACAGAGGAATTAAAAGTTGAGTGTGATGGGACTGACTAGTGAACAAGTCTTCATATAGAAATACATGGAGCAACTCTTTTGCGTGCTGTGGAAATTAGGCTTTGTTGCAAGGCGTAGGTGTGTGAGCAAAGACAGCAGTTGTCTCAACACATGTGGTTAAGAGTCCTTTTAGTATCTCAGAGGGTGGCTTCAGGCCCTTCAGCACTTTGTCTGGACTGTCTCACCAGGAGAGAGAGGCAGCGGGAGGGGAAAAAGCCAGGAGTGCCTGTCTTTTATAATGTTCTGTTTTTAAAGCAAAAAGTCTCTGGGGAGCATAGGGTCCTAAAAGTCCAAGGCCTGGAATTCTTCCTTTTGCTCTTTCCATTTTAAACAGGAAACATTTGCACTAAGTTATTCCACGGGGAGAATTGTAGGTTCATTTCAAGGCAGATAATGTTTGCTCATTGCCTATGTCCATGATTTACCCCATGGGCTTAAACGAGTGCAGCAGAAAACCACATGTTTTGTTTTACTTCATCAAAACAAGTTCCAGTGGAGTCTGGGAGCCCAGATTAAGAAAGGGGGAGCATGCTTGTAAAATCTCTGTGTGAACAAAAGAGAGGCATTGACAAATTGTGAACACCTGATCTGCTGTACCAGAATGATGACTTTTTTAATAAATCTATGCAAAAAATATTTAAACAGTTGATGAGTTCAGTCCCAAAGCCACAGAGCAGGTGCAATTGATTTATACTTTCAGCCCCTGTTTTGGGTCAAAACCCTGCCGTCTTCCTTCAGCTCTCGTTTGGAGAGAAGCTTCCTCTGCAAACAATGAGAGATTTTGCCCAAAGTGCAAAGACATTTGCAATCACACTGGCAAAAACTCCTAATTGAGTTGAACTTTTGGGGATGCTCTGGTGACATGTCTGTGAGAACAATTATTTTTGCCATTTCAAAAGTATCACAAGTTAAGCTGTACTAGGAAAAAATATCAATGCTTCATTAGTGTAAATCATGGAATTAAGATGCAGAAAGCTACAGAGAGGGCTCCGTGCCACATCCTCAGGGATGACATGTTCACATGTTGCTTTTCACATGAACTAGAGCTTGTCAGATCGGTACTGATGCAGACAAGTTACAGGGCTGTTGTAATATCAGGCCTTCTAGATCACAGGAGGTTTTTTTTAACCCCGTTGGCAGCTCGCCCATTAAACACAGGTATTGTAGCCTGACATCCCTAGTGTTTCTTCCAGGAGTTCCAGTTTTTCCAGCTATGGTGATTGGAAAGTTTTACAGTCTGACATGTTAGGAGAAAAAATAGTGGGAAATGGCTTGGAAAGCGTGAATATTTGTGCATGTAAAGCTTATGGGATTTGCAGACTTGCAGACGCAACTCATCTGTTTATCCTCAGGCTAGATAAGATTCGGTCAAACATGCATTGTTTAAAGGAGCTTTGTTTCCATTATGGCAAATAGATCACAGGAGGCTGACTTTGGGAGCTGAAGGGCTCCAGTGCTCCCCCATTGTAAAAGGGCTGTGATGTGCGCTGGACCCTTCCTCCAGTGTTACAGACTTTTGTAGCGTGCAGGTGGGAGGCTTGTTACCCTTCAAAAGTTCTTTTGATTCATCTGGACCTGGCATGCTTGAGGTGGCATTTCCTTTCCCAAAGTAAACATAGATTGTGAGTACAATAATGTGTTGCTGGGATAGTAGACAGCCTTTTTATGTGCTTTATTATGTTTTTCCTCCTCAGACGTGGACCTGCAGAGCCACTGGAATATTTAACAGGGCCACGAGTAATATACAAAGAGAGAGATCTTCCCTACTACCAAGGAGGACAGCCTGTTGTCCACCCGTCTAAGGGGAACTACATCCGTGCGCCTGACACAAGAGTGGCAGAATTGAGGTATCCCCAGTACTACCCAGCCCAGCCCGTCACCAGCCAGCATAAAGGACCCCTCCGGCAGGACGTGCCACCTTCCCCTCCTCAGTCCCACCGAGCACCAGCTTATAATGAAATTGTCCGACACCGTGGGACCAGTCCAGACCAGTACCAGTACAGGCAACAGGATCCCAGGCAGAAGAACCCCATGACTGCAGCTGTATAGCCACGCACTGGACTTGCCAGCACAGCCTGGGAGGAATCCCGTCGGACGTCATCCTTGTAGAGTTGTTCCCAAGCGTAGCTGCCTGTAAGAATGGCACACGAGACCTGGAGTCGTTCTGACTGAGCTGGGCTCAGCGTAGGTGCTTTCTAACAGGCGAACTAAAGCCACGTGAGGTACGATGTGTTTTGAGTACATGAGGTACCAGACAGTTGAGTATTTTTAAATTTCTTTTAAAAATAGAAAGTGGCTGCTGGAAATGAAGCGCAACACTTAATACACCTCAGGGCTATTTACCGAATCCGGTTACACCTATACAGTACATAGCTGTCTGTATATGGGCAGTCGTGTCACCAGAGTTTACTTCAGAGTGCTGTTGTAGAGCCTTTAAGTGAGAACACAGCATGCAGTATGGACTTTGTGCAGAGCTGGGGATCTTGTGTAATCCAGTGTGTGATCGTGAGTTGACAAGGGACTGCCACGGAGGTAGTGGCCGCATTCCAGGCACGTTCAGACCAGCAGCTCTGTGCTTTAAGGGTGCTGCAGTTCCAGATTTGTAATCTGGCCTCTGTCTTCCTCTTTCTGTTTGGTGGTGGCAGCATTTATCTTGTAGCCTTCATTTTTTGCAGTTTGTGTAGCAAGATTCTCCTCTTATTGCACCTGCTGCATTTGGAGTAAGGCAAAAAGCTTCATCCGCCATGCTTGGGCAGGCTCACAGAGGACAAGGCAGCCAGCCTCCTGAGAAGTGTGTGTCTGTAGATGTGCGTGTGTGTGCTTGTGAGCGTTTCTTAGTTATACAGTGTGCACTCTTTAAATGTAAACCCTGGAGATCAGATCCTCAGCTGCTGTCAAGAAGTGTCGCTCTTGGGGTTTCAGTGGAGCTGGCCTAATAAGAAGTGGCTGAGGTGGTGACCGCGGGCATGGACTCCATAACTCATATTAAATTACTGTATCAGGTGCTGCCTTGGCTCCGGCAGGGCGGCCCTCTTCC